>NC_066524.1:9409716-9412099 GCF_024679095.1 Eriocheir sinensis | reverse complement strand
ATGAATCACTACTACTACTACTACTACTGTCGCTATTACTAATACTGCTACTACTAAAAATACTACTACTACTACTAATAATAATAATAATAGTAATACTAATTATGATAATAATAATAATAATAATAATAATAATAATAATAATAATAATAATAATAATAATAATAATAATAATAATAATAATAATAATAATAATAATAATAATAATAATAATAATAATAATAATAATAATAATAATAATAATAATAATAATTATAATAAATGCGCCAACGCGTTGGTTCGATTTCGGTGCTCGGTAACATTCAATAATAATAATGATAATAATAATAATGATAATAATAATAATAATAATAATAATAATAATAATAATAATAATAATAATAATAATAATAATAATAATAATAATAATAATAATAATAATAATAATAATAATTTTATGGAAGTAAGTAAAATCTGGTATGCTTGGTCCGTAGAGTTTTTAATAAAATTTCTACACCATTCTCTCTCTCTCTCTCTCTCGTCTTACAATCCATAGTATTTCCGTGGTCGGGTTTAATTCAGAGAAATTATTCTTAGCTCTGGCCCTCTCTCTCTCTATCCCTCTCTCTCTCTCTCTCTCTCTCTCTCTCTCTCTCTCTCTCTCTCTCTCTCTCTCTCTCTCTCTCTCTCTCTCTCTCTCCTACTAACTCCTCCACTGTTCTCTCCATCACGCTTTGTCCCTTGAATGGCCTTTCTCTCTCTCTCTCTCTCTCTCTCTCTCTCTCTCTCTCTCTCTCTCTCTCTCTCTCTCTCTCTCTCTCTCTCTCTCTCTCTCTCTCTCTCTCTCTCTCTGGAGATAGAGAGAGAGAGAGAGAGAGAGAGAGAGAGAGAGAGAGAGAGAGAGAGAGAGAGAGAGAGAGAGAGAGAGAGAGAAAACAAAAGAATACAAGAGAGGAAGAGTGGAGGAAAAGGAGGAAGGAAAGAAATGAGGGAAGAAGGAAAGGAGGGAGGAAGGAGAAAGGGAGGGAGAAAAGGAGGCAGGGAAGAAGGGAGGAAAAAAAAGAGGGAAAAGAGAGAGGAGAGGAAGAAGAGGGGGAATGGAGGAAAGAAGAAATAAATGAAGAGACGAGATACGGAAGGTGAAAGAGAAAACATGGAAACATGGAAAGGCCGGCAACATAAAACCTATTGGCTCAGTACGAGGTTGCCCGTTCTGGTGATCTGGTCTGCTTGACAGTCACTTGGTGCCTGGAGAGCAGTTATAAACGCCTCGGTATGTGCGTTCAGTTCACTGTTGCAACGGAGTAACGGTTTATGCGATTTTTAAAGGAATCGGTGGTTTCCGCAGTTACTACTTGTTCCAATGGCGGATGACTCGGTCTGAAGAGAAGCTCCTACCAATGTCTGTATTACACATCGCCTCGCTTGAATAGGTAGACCGTTGTTTCCAGTTCTTAGGTTAGTTTGTAGCTCAGAGACTTGGAGTGGTCGACGTTACTGAACTTTTTCAGGTACTTGAACAAATGTATCAGATCTCGTAAGCGTCTCTTTTTCAGCGTAAAGAGATTGAGTCGCTTGGGTCGTTCTTCACACGACTGAGCCCTCAATGGTGGAATAATTTTTGCAGTGCGTTGCTGAACTCTCAAAATATTTGATGTTCTTCCTGTAGCTAGGTGACCAGAACTGTACGGCATACTCGAGGTGCGGTGTTACCATCGAGTTATACAAGGATATAACATTACTTCCGGCATCTTACACTCGAAGTTCCTCGCTATGAACCCAAGCATAGTATTGGCTAAGTTATATTCTTTTTTACAGTGATCTGCATGTTTCAGGTCACTGCTGATGATGATCCAAAGATCCGATTCCTCCTGCACGACTTGCAGAGGCTTCCCATGAATGCGGTACGTATGCATGGTTACTATTTACGGACCCAAGGTGTATGACTTTATATTTTTCCACGTAGAATGACATTTGCTACTTTTCAGACCACGGGATGATTTGGTGAAGGTCTCTTTGGATGGCTTCGCAATCGGCCGTCGTGTAGGCCTTTCCACCCACTTTGGTGTCGTCAGCAAACTTCGATAAGGACTTTAATCCTGTTTCTAAATCGTTGATGTATATGATAAAGAGAATGGATCCCAGCAGTGATCATTGCCATATTCCACTAGTAACTGGACGCCACTCAGAAGCCTGCCCGTTGACTAACACTCGTTGGTTTCTGTTGGTGAGCCAGTCTCTTATGCACGCAGTCAGGTTGTTTCCTATACCCTCTGACTGTAGATCCTTTAGGAGGGAAGAAGGAAGGAAGGGAGGGAGATATGGGGGAGAAAGGGAAGAAGAAAGGAGGGAGGGGAGGAGAGAGAAGGTAAGGAAGGAGGGAAAGATGAAAGGAGGAAAGAAG
>NC_066524.1:9394716-9399716 GCF_024679095.1 Eriocheir sinensis | reverse complement strand
TTGGTTCTATCAGTCCCATTCTCGTCGACTATGATCCCTAGGTACTTGTATGAACTAGTACGGCCTATGTTCATCTCTCCTAGCGCACAGGTCCTTCCCTCGTCCGTAGCCTCAGCATTTACTACTACTACCTGACTCTTCTCACTATTAAACTTCATGTCAAATTCCCTCCCATACTGTGCTACTACATCCAGCATTTGTTGTAATTCCTCACTATCCTCGCTCATGAGCACAATGTCATCTGCATACAGGAGACATCCTAACCGTTCACTCCCCACCCTTATCCCATAACCCAATGTCCTCAGCCTCTCTGTTAACTCCTCTGTGTACAGCCCGAACAGTAGCGGGGACAGCACACACCTTCGTCCTTGCCCTTGCCTAACCCCTCTATGGCTGTTGAGCCACTCTGTCTCTATATCCCCTAGGTTATATACTGCCCGTGTGTTCTCATACATACTATCTATTATCCCTACTACCCTTTCACTCACTCCTATCCTAGTCAACAATCGACTTAACAAACCCCTATTTACCCTATCGTACGCTTTTTCTATGTCAAGGGAAGCAAGGTATACTTTCCCCCCCGTTCCTTTCATTCTTTCAATCACCGTGTTAACTACAAACATGTTGTCCTCTCCCCTTCTGTCCTTACGAAAACCATTCTGTTCCTCCCCCATTACCCTGTTTCTTTCGCAGCATCTACTCATCCTATCACTAAGTAGACCACTAGAAATCTTTCCCATTGTGTCTGTGACAGCTATGGGCTTATAGTTTTTAGCTCTTTCCTACTCTTGTGCCCCCTTTGCGTAGCAGAGTCACCCTACCTTCGTTCCACTTTCCCGGTACTTTTCACTCTAACTAAATCTTTCTAAACAGCCTATACAGTCCCTATATTACACCTGGCCCTCCTTCATTACAGAACTCATTAGGAATCCCATCCCTCCCTGTTGCTTTCCTAGCCTTGAGTTTCTTTACATATTCCCTGATCTCTTCCCTACTGAAGCAATCCCTCATATCCTCAAATGTTTTCCTGCTAGATTCTAAGTGCACCTCCCCTGACTCAACAGGCACAGACATCCCCGCTATCTCCTCTCAGAAGTTTTTGATTTCCCTTTTGATTTCTTCTGCCCCTTTCACTACTCTCTTTCCCACTACTATTTCTTCTAAATTGGGCTGTTCCCCATTTTCCTTCCCCCTCCTCTCCCTTCTCCCTGAGTTCCTTACTATCTCCCTCTTAGTCTCTGCCCTCGCCTTCCTAATGAGTCGCTTTACCTCCCTTTGCTTGTTCCTATGGGGTAGGCGGTGGCCGAACAGATGGGGTAGGCGGTGGCCGAACAGATGGGGTAGGCGGTGGCCGAACAGATAGCAAGACGGCCCCGCGTTCAGGAGGACGCGAGTTCAATTCCCGACCGGTGCCACCAAGCTGGGATTTTTCAGCCGCCGCCGAGTGGCTTAAAACTACCCACATGCTGTCCAGAAGACCATCTATCAACCTGGACTCTAGATTCTAGGATTAAAGATGAGCTCCGGGAGGGCAGCATGAGCCAATGCAAGATGGCGCCACTATAAACACTCCCCTGCGCCAGAACGGGCTGGGCCGACCATCAGGACCCACCGGGAATAAGCCTTGGACCGACCATCAGGATCCACCGGGAAGAAGCCTTGGACCGACCATCAGGATCCACCGGGAAGAAGCCTACCGGCGCAATAGGCCAAGACGTAAAAAAAAAAAAAAAAAAAAAAAAAAAAATACTGCTGCTGTAACGTGTTTTCATATTCTACTCTACCTGCATCACCGTTCATTTCCTTCCTTAATCTCCTGGTTCTCTTCTTCAGCTTCTTTCTCTCATTCCTTGCCTTTTCAATATCTTCGTTCCACCACCTCTTTCCCTGTCTCCTACCCCTTCCTATCTCTATCTTTCCTAACCTCCTCTTGGCTGTCTCGTCTACTATCCTCCACATCCTGTCATTCGTTTCATCCACACTACCAACCACTCCCCGTTCTACACATGCTAGGTCTCTTCTAAAGGCCTCCCAGTCACCCCCTCTCATGTTCCAACGGCAGCCTTTATTCCTGTTTCCCCTCCTCCCTCTGGCCCTGGCTAACACAATTTAAGACCATCATATTGTGGTCACTCACTATATCTATGAGCCCCTCCGTGTTTACCCACATATCCCTAACCATCCTCCTAGCCTTCTCGTTTACAAGGATATAATCTATAGCTGACTCCCTTCCCCTTTCTGCCCAGGTTACCCTTCCCTCCGCTATGGTTAAATTTGATATTTCTAGATCACACTCCTTCACAAACTCTGATAACAATGTCCCGTTGCTGTTTATCTCCTCTCCTAGGATACCAATATGTCCATTCATGTCTCCCACGACCATTACCTGCTCCTGTCTATTTTCTGCTATTACCCTCCCTACCCTCTCATACTCCCTTTCGTTCTCTACCCTTGCACCCGTCCCCTCCACTGTCATGTAGCACACTACTATGATTAGGTGCTCCAACCTACCCTTGTCCCCGTGCCCTATTCTCACTGCTAGGATATCCTCGCTTGCCTCGCTGCTACCCACATCTAGTTCCTCAAAAGCTATGCCCGAGTTCCGATTTATAAATAAACCTACTCCTCCAGCCTTCCTTGGGTTTTTACTCCTTCCCTTGGCTATAAAATTGTAGTCCCCTGACCTGACTTCTAGTTTTTCCCTCAGCTGGGTCTCGGTAACTCCCAGCACATGGAAGTCCCACTCCTTCAACTCCTTAGCCATGTCCTCTAACTTCCCTACTCCCCGTCCCCTAACATTTAGGCATCCCAGACGCCTCCCCTGCTCCCTTGCCTCCCTCCCCTTCTGTCCCTGCCCTACACATCTATGGTTCTTGTCCCCCTTACGATTGCCCTTACCCCTATCTAGGTCTAGTTTACCTGCCGGAGACCCTCCACTGCACCCTCCAGCAAGTTGCTGAATCTATCCACCCCCTTCCTGCTAAGGTGCACTCCGTCCACTGCAGACAGCTCCCCCCGTCCCCTGAAACTATCCCACCCGTCCAGAAACTGACCCCCCATGCCCTCACACAGGGCCTCCGCCACCACTACCACCATCACCACCACCACCACCTTCTCCGCCACCACTATCACCATCACCACCACCTCCGCCACCACCGCCATCACCTTCTCCACCACCACCACGACCACCACCACCTCCGCCACCACCACCACCACCATCGCCACCACTACCACCACCACCACCTCCTTCGCCATCATCACCACCACCTCCACCATCACCACCAACAACAACAACTCCACCACCAACACCATCAACATCAACACGATCACCACCACCACCACCACCACCACCAACAACAACATCAACAAAACCATCACCACCACAACCTCCACCACCTCCACCACCACCACCAGCACAAACACCACTAACAACAACAACAACAACAACAACAACAACACAACCAACACAATCTTCCAGACACCTATCCCCTATTCTTCGACAACACTCAGCTGTAACCTTCTCCAACACTAAATATCCTCGGTCTATCCTTAACTCAAAATCTTAACTGGAAACTTCACATCTCCTCTCTCGCTAAATCAGCTTCCTCGAGGTTGGGCATTCTGTATCATCTCCGCAAGTTCTCCACCGCGCAGTTGCTATCCATATACAGGGGCCTTGTCCGCCCTCGTATGGAGTATGCATCTCACGTGTGGGGGGGCTCCACTCACACAGCTCTTCTGGACAGAGTGGAGTCTGAGGTTGATATTACAAGACACTTTCGATTCTCACATCAATTATTTATAAAGGTCAAAGAGGGGGGCAGTTGGGTTCTAATGAGTGTTTCTTCAGGTTCAAGGTACAGAAGAAGGGTCAAACTACCACAAGCGTCATCAAACTACCCCTGGAAACGCCCACAACTCCTACGAAAGCCTTGTCAATTATGTGTTCTTGGGCTGCGACGTGTCTTGTAATACGACCCTAAGGCTCTTCGTCTCATCAGCTCTCCTCCTCCTACTGATAGTTTTCAACTTCCTAAATTCCGTCGCGATGTTGCCTCTCTTTCTACCTTCTATCGCTATTTTCACGCTGACTGCTCTTCTGAACTTGCTAACTGCATGCCTCCCCCCCTCCCGCGGCCCCGCTGCACACGACTTTCTACTCATGCTCATCCCTATATATATACTGTCCAAACCCCTTATGCAAGAGTTAACCAGCATCTTCACTCTTTCATCCCTCACGATGGTAAACTCTGGAACAATCTTCTTTCATCTGTATTTCCTCCTGCTTACGACTTGAACTCTTTCAAGAGGACACCTCTCCTCCCGAAATTGACCTCTCTTTCGGCCACCTCTTTTGATTCTTATTTTGTAGGAGCAGCGAGTAGCGGGCTTTTTTATTATTGTTTCCTTTTGTGTGCCCTTGAGCTGTCTCCTTTGTTGTAAAAAAAAAAAAACAGCACCATCACCACCACCTCCACCACCTCCAATACCAACACCAACAAGAGCACCAACACCATCCCCAACAGCAACAACAACAACACTACCACCACCACCTCCATTGCTACGCACACGCGTTGGCGGACTCTGCAGGTAACAGGCCTGGAATCAGTCTCACGGAGTAGTCGCCGGTTTGACACAAAGTTATTCCATATTGCTAATGATAATGATAATATTACTGCTACTAATATCGACTAGCCCTGAAGAGAGCATGAACAGCTGGGTGAAGCGAGCGACGACTGCCCAGGCTGAGATTCGAAACCAGTCCCGCGGATTTGTAGTTATGCACGGTGACCACTCTACCACGGAGGAGTACCTGGAGGGTACCTGGAGAAACCTGGCGAAGGTAACTGTGGCAACTCGGGTGTCACCCTGGCCCTGTGCCCCGGGGTGATGGCTTCCTCAACCACGGACTCAAGGGCCATGCGACAAAGATGAGCAACGAGGCCACGCGCGTCTATACAGTATGCCCCAAACATTGCCCCTTACTGCCACTACTACTA
>NC_066524.1:9119716-9389716 GCF_024679095.1 Eriocheir sinensis | reverse complement strand
TCGTACGCAGCCGATTATATTTCCCGACTTCTTCTTTTTTCTTTTTTTTTTTTACAGCATAGGAGACAGCACAAGGGCACAAAAAAGGAAACAATAAAAAAGCCCTCTAAACTATCTTCTGGTCTCCAATAACGAAACTCATTTATAGTTATCGTTAAAAGAGTTAGATCCTGATGTTTCTTGGCAATATTTAGGCGTCAGAAACCGGTAAATACTGTGCTCTGAGTACGATGACCTGGCAACGGTGACATGTAATACACCTATACAGAGAATGATCATACACATATCAAATACACTTCACACTACTACTACTGTACATGACATAATACATATAATACACACATCCAATGCTGTCTCTACACGTAACAATAGGCTATACAGAAAGGGCTAAACATCCTCTGCTGGACACAATCTTCACATACAATCCGTACAGAGATATCGAGTAATACATCACATCAGAGCCGTAGAATTGGAGAGTGTGGTCAGCTTCGTTGAGGCGCCATATTGATACCGAATAAGAGAGGAAGAAATTTATGAATAACAGAATAGAAGAGGAAACGGAAGAAAATAAGAGACGAAGGAAAGTATTAGAAAAAAATAAGAGAGAGGGAAGAGGGAAGAACTGAATTAATGAACAAGACGAGGAAAAAAGGGAGAGGAATCAGAGAGGAAGGAAGGAATTAATGAAAAAGAAAGAAGAGGAGAAAAGGAAAAGGAATGAGAGAAGAAGAAAGGGAGAGGAATGAAGGAGCGTCGGAACCCAAAGGAGTCGTGTGCGGAACAAGAAGAGCGAGAACAACAAGAAAAAGGAGAACAAGAACAAAAATAACAAGAACAATTTGAAGAACATAACACAACACAACACAACACACACACACACACACACACACACACAGTCACACCCTCACACCCACACTCAAGCCGGTAATATCTACTTAAGCACAGCAGACCATAAAATCATGCACGGACCAGCAGGCGGGCGGGCGTACTAGGGGCCGTGTGGAGCTTGAAGAAGTAGACGGGACAGCAGGGCAGCAGCGGGGCACAGCAGAAGCAGGAGCAGCGAGGGGGCGGTACCAGGGGCGGTGTTGCACAAGTCCCCTCGACAGAAGCATATAAACACCTGCCGAAGGAGAACACGGAGAAGGGCGCGTCGTTAAGAAGGTAAAGGCTAGGGGCATACGGTATAGCTGCGCGTGGTCTCGGTGCTCATCTCCGTGGCATTAAATTAGAAAAGACGTGATGGTGGTGCTTCTTTGAGAGAGAGAGAGAGAGAGAGAGAGAGAGAGAGAGAGAGAGAGAGAGAGAGAGAGAGAGAGAGACACACACATATCTATATTAGAAAAAAGGCGCGAAAATGTACCGTGTTTTGTGCTGAAACAAAGAAATTTACAATAATAAGAACAACAAAAATAACATCAACAACAATAATAATAATAATAATAATAATAATAATAATAATAATGATAATAATAATAATAATGATAACAATAATATTATATAACAACAACAACAACAGTGCGGGGAGTCAAGGTCACAAGGGGTCACGGAGCCTCACCTTCTTGACCCCGATGAGCGCCTCGGAGCACCGCTGGATGCCATCCGGCGGCGACCTCTGCAGGCACTGACGCTCCGTGGCCAGGTCATGGTCTTGGGGGCGGGGGAGGGGCGAGGCAAGAGTTAGGCAATTGCGAGCAAAGAATATCTATCATATATCTATCTGTCTATCTATCCATCTATCTGTCTACTTAACTCATTCAATCAGTCAATCTATTTATATATCTATTATTATTATTTGTCACTCAAGCATTCAATCAATCTATCTATCTGTCTATCTATCAATCTATCTATCTATCTATTAGCAGCAGTGGTAGTAGTAGTAGTAGTAGTAGTAGTAGTAGTAGTAGTAGTAGTAGTAGTAGTAGTAGTAGTAGTAGTAGTAGCAGCAGTAGTAGCAGTAGTAGTAGTAGTAGTAGTAGTAGTAGTAGTAGTAGTAGTAGTAGTAGTAGTAGTAGTAGTAGTAGTAGTAGTAGTAGTAGTAGTAGTAGTAGTAGTAGTAGTAGTAGTAGTAGTAGTAGTAGTAGTAGTAGTAGTAGTAGTAGTAGTAGTAGTAGTAGTAGTAGTAGTAGTAGTAGTAGTAGCAGCAGCAGCAGCAGCAGCACCAGCACCAGCAGCAGTAGTAGCAGCAGTAGTGGTAGTAGTAGTAGTAGTAGTTGTCATAGTTGGGCACGATAACATAAAACTTTATTCCCGATAACCGATAACTGATAATGGAAAACCTTATCGGTGATAACCAATATTCGTTACCTGGAGACACAAATATAGGCGGTAACCGATAACCGATACCCGATATAAATTTACAATTCTAATACTAGCTAGCGATAAGTTCGATAGGCGAAAACGATACTATATTGATATTTCAGTTAAAAAAAACATAGATGAATTCAAATTTTCATTATCTGTATTTTAGGAAACTTACAAAACCTGAGAACCACACGTTGACACGTACCAATGGACGGTAATACTAGAAACGCCTGAACCGTGTTGTGTTATTTGGCGTCCCCACCGTCAAAAGCTGGCGCTTTTGTTTACAAACACTGGTCTATCGTGAACTGCGCATGCTCAGACCAGCAAGCGTAGACCTGTACAGTCTCACAAAGCTTTTTAACCGTAATTAAGAGTTGCTGGAAGGCTGAATCAGACATACAGTACCACTACCACCATCCTCGCTGTTTCTAGAACGACACTGTACGAGTTGTATTTATATGTATAGAGTGTCGTTCCAGAAACAGCGAGGATGGTGGTACTGTATGTCTGATTCAGCCTTTCAGCAACTCTTAATTTGTTAAAATGCTTTGTGAGACTGTACAGGGCTACGCTTACTGGTCTGAGCATGCGCAGTTCACGAGAGACCAGCGTTTGTAAACAAAAGCGCCAGCTTTTGACGATGGGACACCAAATAACACAACACCGGGTGACTTCAATACCATGGCATGCTAAAAAACGAATATGGAATATCAAATCTGAGGCAGTGAATAATCATTTTTGGGGAAAGTTAAATGATTTTTCTTTTTGATATACTGATTTTTTAGTCTAACATAAGAAATAACCAAGTGTTTTAATGTTGATGATCTAAGTATGAAATCTCTTCACCGAAGATATTTCATACACCGACGTTTTTCATACAACACCAGGCTCCCGGGCCACGCATGCGCAGTAGGGAGGAGACAACGTGTTTTTTTTTTTCTGAGGCGGAAAAAAGTAGCGATTATCGCTAGTTTGGTTACAAAAGTAACGAAGATACCGGTATATATATATATATATATATATATATATATATATATATATATATATATATATATATATATATATATATATATATATATATATATATATATATATATATATATATATATATATATATATATATATATATATATATATATATATATATATATATATATAAGTTGATGGCCGATAACCCGATTTTGTTATCAGCGATAAAGTATCGCGATAACTTATCGCGATAACGCCCAGCTATGGTAGTAACAGTAGTAGTAGTAGTAGTAGTAGTAGTAGTAGTAGTAGTAGTAGTAGTAGTAGTAGTAGTAGTAGTAGTAGTAGTAGTAGTAGTAGTAGTAGTAGTAGTAGTAGTAGTAGTAGTAGTAGTAGTAGCAGCAGCAGCAGCAGCAGTAGTAGTAGTAGTAGTAGTAGTAGTAGTAGTAGTAGTAATACATGCAAATAAAAGGTCTGTATATAATCGAAACACACACACACACACACACACACACACACACACACACACACACATACACACACACTCCGGTAGATCAATCGGTAGAGCGCCGCGCTGCAAGGCCTAACGGCCAAACAGGCGGCGGTTCGAGCCCAGCTCAGGCCGGATTCTTTCCGTTGACTAAGAGTGGTTACTGTACCCCCTTGAGCAAGGGGGATGGGGTGTGTGGTGTGGGAGGTCCTGGCAGTACCCAGAGATCGACGATAATGAGCACTTGCTCACGTCGGGAGGGTACCTGCTGGCGAAAGCGAGTCCACCTCGTGATCAGGCCGTGGTGAATTACACACACACACACACACACACACACACACACACACACACACACACACGAACAAACACACACACACGTACCTTCACCGTCCTTCTTGCCTTCGATAATCTTGGAGCACCAGCCTGACGCACACGGCACGGCCTCCACGCCCTTGACAGGCCTGGTGGCGTTGAAAGACACGGGGTCCTTACAGTCTCCGAGACGACCCCGCGACCGACAGGAGTAACAGCGACGGACGAAGCCTGTCGAGGAAGGGAGGAATGACTGACCGACTAACAGGTACAGATAGATAGATGGACAGGTAGATAGATAGATAGGTAGGTAGATAGATGGTTGAGTGAAGAGATAGATAAGTAGATTGACAGAGATAGATTGATAGATAGATAGTTAGATGAATTGATAAATAGGTAGCGTAGGTAGAAGAAGAAGATGAAGAAGAAGAAAGAAAGATGTAAAGAGGAGAGTGAAGCAAAATAACAAAAATAGAGAATAACGGAACATTCTCTCTCTCTCTCTCTCTCTCTCTCTCTCTCTCTCTCTCTCTCTCTCTCTCTCTCTCTCTCTCTCTCTCGGCCTTGACAGATGGACTTTAAACTTTCACTTCCACCACCAACAGTCACATAGCCTACCCTCTTCGTCATAAACTAAGTAATTCTATATAAATGTATGTTTCTTGCAATACTAGAGGCTGTAGAGTGAGAAAGATACTAAAAACCTATGAAGATTGTGCGTGTGTGTGTGTGTGTGTGTGTGCCAGACGTAAGACCAAACACACACACACACACACACACACACACACACACACACACACACCATGTTACTACTTAAAAATGAGGATGGACAAGTAGAATCATATAGAAAACTAGACAATTACATGCGATCTATAGAATACTGAAGGCGAAGAGTCAAATGAGTCTAAAACATGCTATATACGTGTGTTTGTGTGTGTTTGTGTGTGTGTGTGTGTGGCTGCCGGGCGTACGATCTAAGACCAACATATACCCAGACTATATACCAGTATCAAAGACGGCATAAAAGAGTCGATAATAACGGAGAAATATGTAAATAAGCTCATTCTTCAGGCTACGAGGCGGTGCAGTCTAAAATAACATCAAATTCCACATTCTCTCGACGCATTGAAGGCTCCTATGACGTCGATCATGCTTTTAGAACATCACACTTGCCGATCCCAGACTAAAAATAATCATACTAATGGAGTTTAATCATAGCAATAACCTAACTACCAATATGCTGATAGGTGTGAGGAGGAAATACCAGCACCAGGCAACATGTCACGGAGTACCTTGACGCCTGAACTTTTACTTGGACCATCCGTTACATACCTTACTTTGAGTTTATTTTGGGCTTTTGTTTACCTTCTGAGGACGCCAGGAGCAGGGCGAAGACTATGGCCAGCAGTAGATGCATAGCAGTGGTCATAGCAGCCATCGTAGCCGCTGTTATGGGGTGAGATATGAGGAGGTGTCGCGCGGATCACAGCATAACAGGGAGCTTCAGGGAATCACTGGCACTGGGTCTGGGTCTGGGACTGGGAGAGCAGTGTTGCCAGATGCTATTGGCGAGCGTCAGCTGCGAAGGAGGAGGAAGATTTACATAGATTTACATAGAAAATCAGACCACGCAGACCCCATGGTCCAGACTAGGTGGTCTGTCCTTAAACCTAAGTGATTCTACATTAATCAGAAGGCTCCAAAACGATGCATTTCAACTCTAGTTGATATTAAGTTGATGGAAGTGACGGTCGAGCTTGTTTTTGAAGGAGTCAATCGTGTTACACTGGACCACTGAAGGTGGGAGCTTATTCCATTCTCGCACTACAACGTTAGTGAAGAAAAATTTGGTGCAGTCTGAATTTACTTGCCTACATTTGAGTTTTACGCCATTGTTCCTCGTACGCAAAGTGTCATCGATCATAAACAATGTTGATCTGTCTACATTCGTGAAACCATTAAGTATTTTAAAACATTCGATCAGTTTTCCTCAGAGGCGACGTTTTTCAAGAGAGAACATGTTAAGGGTGGAAAGCCTTTCTTCGTAAGATTTGTTGCGCAAGGAAGGGATCATTTTTGTTGCCCGACGCTGAACACCTAATTTAGCAATGTCCTTTGCATGGTGGGGAGACCAAAACTGTACCGCATATTCCAAATGGGGTCTGACTAAACTATTGTAGAGTGGAAGTATTACATCTTTATTCATGAATAAAAAGTTTATTTTAATGAAGCCCAACATTCTGTTCGCTTTATTTGCTGCATCGATGCATTGCTGTGAGAATTTGAGGTTTGACGCGATTTTGATCCCCAAGTCCTTAACGCATTGAACGCTTTTGAGTTTAACGCCGCGCATTTCGTAATCGAACTTCTTATTCCTTGTTCCAACTTGAAGGACCTGGCACTTGTCTACGTTAAAGGGCATCTCCCATTTATCAGACCAAGCTGAAATTTTGTGCAAATCCTCTTGGAGGCTTTGCCTGTCTTCGTCAGTGTGAACCGAGTCACCAATCTTTGTGTCGTCTGCAAATTTACTAATGCGATTATTGAGTCCGACATCCACATCGTTTATGTAAATAATGAAGAGCACTGGGCCAAGAACCGAGCCCTGAGGGACGCCACTAGTGACCGGCGCCCACTCTGAGTTAAATCCGTCAATCACCACTCTTTGTTGTCTGCTGCTCAACCAATTCGCGATCCATTGGTGTACTTGACCGTCAATACCTATTTGCTTTAATTTGTAAAGTAATTTATGATGCTTTCTGGAAATCAAGATAGACTACGTCCAGTGATTTGGTTACGTCATAAACCGTGAAGAGGTCGTTATAAAAGGTTAATAGGTTTGATAGGCAGGATCTTTTGTTACGGAAGCCGTGTTGTGAGTCCCCAATTAATGAGTGGCTTTCAAGGTAACTCATTTTGTCTCTAATTATGCTCTCGAGTAGCTTACCTACAACCGAAGTTAGACTAATGGGCCTGTAATTACCTGGTACTTTTTTGTCTCCTTTCTTAACAATCGGTGTCACGTTAGCCTTTTTCCAATCCGAAGGGACGATGCCTTGTCGCAAGAACATATTGAATACGGTTGTGAGGGAGGAGACTATTTCGCTCTTTGTTTCTTTGAGCAGAGTAGGATATACTTTGTCAGGTCCAGGACTTTTATTTGTTTTAAGTGATTGGAGGGCTTTAAGGACTTCACCGGTTGTTATTTCAAAGTTAGGCAATGCATGCTCGGGATTCACATTAGTACTGGTGTTGGTGGTAGTGGTGGGAGGACTGTTAGTATTGAACACCGAGGAAAAGTAATTGTTTAATAGGTTTGCAACGTGTTGGCTGTCAGTCACTAGTGCACCGTCGCTGTTTGTTAAGGGTCCAGTTCCACTTCTGATCGCCTTGCTGTTGTTTATGTAACTGAAGAAGGATTTCGGATTATTTTTACAGTTGGCCGCAATAATTTCTTCATATCTACGCTTTGCCTGACATACTAATCGTTTTACTCGTCGCCTGGCATCATGGTAAAGTCTAATGTTTTCGGGCGTGCTTTTCTCTTTCTTTAGCCTGTAAAACAATTTTCTCTCCTTGACTGAGTGTTTAATTTCGCTGTTAAACTAAGGTGTGTTACTTCGCTTCTCGCACAGAGGGACGAATGTGTTCTGCTGAGTGAGTAAATGATTTTTAAAGCTTAGCCAGGCGTCCTCTACATTACCGTCATCTGATAGCTATAGTTGCATATCTATTAGTTTTTGTCGGATTTCTACGAAGTTAGCTCTTTTGAAATCGGGCCCCCTTACTTTATTTTCAGTCACTGATGTTTGAGCTCTAATGTCGACGCGGACTAATTTAATTATGATCGCAAGAACCGAGGTGTTCTCCTACCGTGACATTACTGACTAGGTTATCTTGGGTCGTTATAACAAGGTCTAGTATGTTATTTTGTCGAGTTGGTTCAGAAACCATTTGGCTTAGATAATTTTCTTCTAAAAATCCGATCATTCTATGTGACTCGCCTTCTGTACCTGACAGTGTCGCCCAGTCGATATGGGGGAGGTTAAAGTCTCCTAATATCAGTGAGTCGCTGTTATTATGTGACTGCCTTAAAACGCTGTACATTTCAAGATCGGCATCGAGTGATTGCCCCGGAGGCCTGTAGATGACAAATATATTTTAATTGACCTTTGCAATGTTTACTCGCACGCACAAATGTTCAACGTTACTGTCTCCTGGTGTTCTGTCAGTGGGTTGCAAATAGCTTTTGACAAAAAGGGCGACACCACCACCTCTACGGTTTACACGATCTTTGTTGAAGAGTCTGTAGCCATCTATGTTGTATTCTGAACTTAAATCAATATTTGTGGTGTCGATAAATGTTTCGGTTATAGCAATTACGTCAAAATTTTCTGTCAGAGCAAGACATCTCAGTTCATCAAACTTGTTTCTTAGGCTACGCGCATTGAAACTAAGGACTCTTAGGTTATCTAGAGGCTTGGTAATAGAGGTGGAGGTACTTGCGGGTTCAAGGTTACGAGTTTGTTGCGATGAATGGCGTCGTTTTTTGATCGGTGAATATGATGATGAGAAGGAGGAAGAGGAAGGAAGGAGGAAGAAAGTTGGAGGAAGGGAAGGAAAGAGAGAGAAAGATGAAGGAAAGAGGAGGAAGAGAAGGAAGAAAAGAAGAAGGAAGAAAGAAAAGAGGAGGAAGATGATATTATTGTTATGCCGGACGTGTTACTTGGGTTCCGTGTCGCCGTCAGGAGACTCCGTGGGAGGGAGATATGTAAACACCTTGCACAGCTTCTGTAGTTTAATATTCTTCTTTAGTAGTACAATTCACTCTGACTCTTCACTAACCACTAGCTTACTATGATAGGGACTGACTCCTCTCGCCCTCTTCTCATATATATATATATATATATATATATATATATATATATATATATATATATATATATATATATATATATATATATATATATATATATATTTTTTTTTTTTTTCTTTTTTTCTACTCCTCATGCCTTGGTTTAGTGACGCTTGTTCTCGTGCTATCAGAGATAGAGACGCAGCTCACAAAAGATTCCAGAGCCTTCGCACTCCTGCTAACCATGAGCTTTACATTTCCGCCCGGAATCGTGCCACATCTATTCTTCGACTTACCAAAAGCTTTTTCATCCATAAGAAATGTCAAAAACTTGCTTTTTTCTAATTCTTCCAGGGACTTCTGGCACTTAGCCAAAAATATCTTCTCTAATTTTCACTTCTTCACCTTTCCCTCCTCTCCTTATTCCTGACGGCAGCCCCGCCGTCTCATCTATCTCTAAGGCTGAACTCTTCTCTCAAACTTTCTGTAAAAACTCCACTCTGAATGATTCTTGGCATATTCCTCTTACTCATCTCCCCTCTGACTCCTTTATGCCTGTTGTTAAGATTTTTAAGAATGATGTTTTCTATGCCCTCTCTGGCCTCAATTCTCAGAAGGCTTATGGACTTGATGGAGTGCCTCCTATTGTCCTTAAAAACTGTGCTTCCGTGCTGACACCCTGCCTGGTTAAATTCTTTCGTCTCTGCCTATCAACATCTACCTTTCCTTCCTGCTGGAAGTACGCCTTCATACAGTCTGTGCCTAAGAAATGTGACCGTTCCAATCCCTCAAACTACTGCCCTATAGTTTTACTTTCCTGTCTATCTAAAGCTTTTGAATCCATCCTTAACCGGAAGAACCAATATGGGTTCCGTCAGTGACATCTCAAGTAATGGACGGCTTACTCTTTTAATTTTGCGGCGCCCTTGTCATTAAGCCGCGAATTTTGGAAAATCAACCTCTTTGGTGCGAATCGCCATAACTCCCTTATTTCTGGGGCTACATAAAAGGTTTTGGTATCAATGCAACCCCTCTTGGCAATGTAGTTTGACCAACTCGAAGGAATTTTGATAACTCGATTACAAGTTCGTCGTTGAGCCGTCAAAAAATAGCCTGTTTTTCGGCCCTTTTGCCGAGATTTGAACACGTCCTAGGTTTTTGCTTATAACTTTTTTTATTTATTTAATGTTCACATTTTTTTCTGATCATTAATCTGTATTAAAAGAGCTTTCATTTGCCACCAAGCACGCCTTCCTAGCTTCAGTAGTTTTCGCTCGAGCTCGACCAGAAGTCGAAGTCGCGACCCAAAAATTTGACTCATTTCACGCGCCGCGACGAAAAACCTTCGTGACGCCACAAAAAAAAAAAAAATATATATCTGCATAAAAAAATCATATATGAACACTTCAATATGTTGACTATCATGTATTAAAATAATTTTAAGATATCTATATAAACCGTTACTATTTATATATAACAATTTCACTATATAAATAAACCTATATTAAGCGCCTTACAATACATGTTATTTTTTTCTTTTTAATATTCAACCATATTTCTTCCCATTTATGAATAATACAATGTGTGATTACATTGTGCGCTATAAAGTGTTTGTAGTACGTTGATATATGTATCATTTTAATGAAATAATTGTGTATAAATTACTTCCAGTATATGTTATATCATACTTGTTTAAAAGTACATGTATAAAATTTATAAACTTTTATTGTTAAGTTATAAAAAAAAGGGTGGGAATGATAACAGACTCTCTTTATAGAAACCCCCGCGCCACACTCATATGGTGACTAGAGACACAGCGCACAACCAGATTTATATATATATATATATATATATATATATATATATATATATATATATATATATATATATATATATATATATATATATATATATATATATATATATATATATATGGTATCAAAAGAAAGCAAATTAAATGTATTATTCATAAATGGGAAGAAATATGGTTGAATACTAAAAAGAAATTAAGAAATAACATGTATAATAAGGCGCTTAATATAGGTTGATTTATATAGTGAAATGATTAAAAAAAAATAGTAACTTTTTATATTGACATCTTATAATGATTTTAATACAAGATAGTCAACATATTGAAGTGTTCATATATGATTTTTTTCGTGCAGATATATTAAGTTTTATGGCGTCAGGAAGGTTTTTCGTCGCGGCGCGTGAAATGAGTCAGATTCGGCGAATGTTTGTCGTGACTTCTGGTCGAGCTCGAGCGAAAACTACTGAAGCTAGGAAGGCGTGCTTGGTGGCAAATGAAAGCTTCTTTAATACAAATTAATGATCAGAAAAAAAATGGAAAACTTTAAATAAAAAAAAAGTTATAAGCAAAAACCTAGGACGTGTCCAAATCGCGGCAAAAGGGTCGAAAAACAGGCTATTTTGTGACGGCTCGACGACAAACTTGGAATCGAACTATCAACAAATACTTCGAGCTGATCAAATTACATTGCCAAGAGGGTTTACATGCTAAACTGCAGCCTTCTAGAGCAATAACAAGGCCACACTAGACAAAAACGGCAAAATGTCTGGAGTTTGTCAAAATCGCTCTCGACAGGGTTTACGTTTCGAGCTTTAGCGATGAAACTACTGGGAGTAGTGAAATGTTATGCACCATAATGGAAAGCACATTGGCAGGGCTAAATCATTTGTTAAATAAGTTTTTTTGAAATTCTCAAAAAATGAGCGGGTTTCAAGGTTGGGAACTCAAAAAAAGGTTTTATTCCCAGAGTCGTTTTTTTTTGCGAATTTATTCGATTTTTGACCATTTCAATTCGGTTTTCGAGCCCGGTCGCTAATTAAAAAATATAGCCCTTTTATTTTGCCGTCGATTGATACCAAAAACTTTTCTGTAGCCCCAGAAATAAGGGAGTTATGGCAATTCGCACCAAAGCGATTGAGTTGCCAAAATTTGCGGCTTAATGACAAGGCTGGGGCAAGTGTCCGTTCCATAGTATAGGGTTCACTGGTTGCGATCTTCTTATTCTCTTAACTAACTCTTGGTCATCCTCTCTTAACCGTTTCGGTGAAACTTTCTCAGTTGCGCTAGACATATCGAAAGCTTTCGATAGTCTTTTTTTTTTTTTTTTACAACAAAGGAGACAGCTCAAGGGCACACAAAAAAGGAAACAATAATAAGAAAAAAAGCCCGCTACTCGCTGCTCACAAAAAGAATCCAAAGAGGTGATCGAAAGAGAGGTCAATTTCGGGAGGAGAGGTGTCCAGATACCCTCCTCTTGAAGGAGTTCAGGTCGCAGGCAGGAGGAAATACAGATGAAGAAAGACTGTTCCAGATTTTACCAGCGTGAGGGATGAAAGAGTGAAGATGCTGGTTAACTCTTGCATAGGGGGTTTGGACAGTACAGGGATGGGCATGAATAGAAAGTCGTGTGCAGCGGCGCCGCGGGAGGGGGGGAGGCATGCAGTTAGCAAGTTCAGAAGAGCAGTCAGCGTGGAAATATCGATAGAAGATAGAAAGAGAGGCAACATCGCGACGGAATTTAAGAGGTAGAAGACTATCAGTAGGAGGAGGAGAGCTGATGAGACGAAGAGCCTTAGACTCCACTCTGTCCAGAAGAGGAGCCCCCCACACGTGAGAGGCATACTCCATACGAGGGCGGACAAGGCCCCTGTATATAGATAGCAACTGTGCGGGGAAGAAGATCTGGCGGAGACGATACAGAACGCCTAACCTCGAGGAAGCTAATTCACCGAAAGAAGATCTATGAAATTTCCTGTTAAGATTTTGAGTTAAGGATAGACCGAGAACGTTTACTGTAGAAGGCGACAGCTGTGTGTTATCGAAGAAAAGAGAATAGGTGTTTGGAAGATTGTGTTGAGTTAGTAGGTGGAGAAATTGTTTTTTTGAGGCATTGAAGGACACAAGGTTCCTTTTACCCCAATCGTAAATGATAGTAAGGTCTGAGGTTGTTCTGCAGCCTACAGCCTGGAGTCATGTAATTCCTGTTGAGAGGGTCTTAAAAAAGCTGTTGAAAGAAGTTGAATAATGCAGAGTGGAATCATCAGCGTATGAGTGGATAGGATAGTTTGTTATGGAAAGGAGATCATTTATGAATAACAGGAAGAGAGTGGGGGATAGGACAGAGCCCTGTGGAACACCACTGTTAATAGGTTTAGGGGAAGAACAGTGACCGTCTACAACAGCAGAGATAGAACGGCCAGAAAGGAAACTGGAGATAAAGGAACAGAGAGAAGGATAGAATCCGAAAGAGGGCAGTTTAAAAAGCAAAGACTTGTGCCACACTCTATCGAAGGCTTTCGATATGTCTAGCGCAACAGAGAAAATTTCACCGAAACGGCTAAGAGAGGATGACCAAGAATCAGTTAAGAGAGCAAGAAGATCGCCAGTAGAACGCCCCTTGCGGAACCCATACTGGCGATCAGATAGAAGGCTAGAAGTGGAAAGGTGCTTTTGAATCTTCCGGTTAAGGATTGATTCAAAAACTTTAGATAGACAGGAAAGTGAAGCTACAGTGCGGTAGTTTGAGGGATTGGAACGGTCACCCTTCTTAGGCACAGGCTGTACGAAGGCGTACTTCCAGTAGGAAGGAAAGGTAGATGTTGATAGGCAGAGACGAAAGAGTTTGACCAGGCAGGGTGTCAGCACGGAAGCACAGTTTTTAAAGACAATAGGAGGCACTCCATCAGGTCCATAAGCCTTCTGCCTGGCACAGCTCCTTCCTTTCTATACTGCCCTCTTACGGTTTATATCCTTCTCTCTGTTCCTTTATCTCCAGCTTCCCTTCTGGCCGTTCGATCTCTGTTGTGGTAGACGGTCACTGTTCTTCTCCTAAACCTAACTTCTTTCAACAGAAGACCTTCTGAACAGGAATTACAAGACTCCAGGCTGGAGGCTGCAGAACGCTTAACCTCGATCAGACCTTAATTATCATCATTTCCGATTGGGGTAAAAGGAACCTTTTGTCCTTCAATGCCTCAAAAACCCAATTTCTCCACCTATCAACTCGACACAATCTTCCAAACACCTATCCCCTATTGAGCCTATTCTTCAACAACACTCAGTTGTCACCTTCTTCAACACTTAACATCCTCGGTTTATCCTTAACTAAAAATTTTAACAGGAAACTTCACATCTCTTCTCTCACTAAATCAGCTTCCTCGAGGTTGGGCGTTCTGTATCGTCTCCGCCAGTTCTTCTCCCCCGCACAGTTGCTATCTATATACAGGGGCCTTGTCCGCCCTCGTATGGAGTATGCATCTCACGTGTGGGGGGGCTCCACTCACACAGCTCTTCTGGACAGATAGCCTTCTACCTCTTGAATTTCGCCGCCATATTGCCTCTCTTTCTATCTTCTATCGATATCTTCACGCTGACTGCTCTTCTGAACTTGCTAACTGCATGCCTCCCCCCTCCCGCGGCCTCGCCGCACACGACTTTCTACTCAAACTCATCCCTTTACTCCCCAAATCGCTTACACACGAGTTAACCAGCATCTTCACTCTTTCATCCCTCACGCAGGTAAACTCTGGAACAATCTTCCTTCATCTGTATTTCCTCCTGCCTACGACTTGAACTCTTTCAAGGGGAGGCTATCGGGACACCTTCCGAAGTTGACCTCTCTTTTGGCCACTCCTCTGAGCGCTTTTTGTGGGAGCAGCGAATAGCGGGCTTTTTTTATTATTGTTTCCTTTTTTTATTTTTTTTTTATTTTTTTTGCCCTCGAGCTGCTTCTTCTGCTGTATAAAAAAAAATGTGTTCTGGAAACAGTGGGATGGTGTGTTCATAGCGACCGCTGTAAGTCATAATTCTTTATAACTTTTTTGTGCAATGAAGAGGCCATCTAGATAAGTTTTATATGCCCCGTATAATAGGTGTGGATATACTAATGCAAAATAAATCAGTTTTAAGGTTGTCATTGTTAAACCCCCCCCAAAAAAATACTTCATTCGCCTGTTTTAATATTACATTATCCATTGTGATATTCATGCTAATTGGTAACTTTGTGGCAGAATGAGAAACCATATATTGGGTTTTGTTACTGTTGAAAGTTAATTTGTTACTTTTGATCCAGGTGGAGAAATTTATTAGTTCATTATTAATTGTATTTTTTACTTTTGTTAAGTTTCTTCCTTGAAAAAAAATATATTGGTATCATCAGCAAATAGTATGAATTTCAATTTCTCACTACAACGCACGATGTCATTCATATATAACAGGAAGAAAAGTGGACCTAAAATCGACCCTTGGGGTACACCGCAAGTAACGTTCTTTCGAGATGTTGTTTTGTTGTATACAGTGTGTATTGCTGCCTGTGACTTGAATAGCTTTTGAACCATGCATGAGCAGAACAGATGGAAGAGAAGGAAGAAAGAAAGATGAAGGAAGAAGGAAAAAAGAAGGAAGCAAATGAGAAGGAAGAAAGAAGGAAGAGAAAAAGAAAGAAAGATGAAGGAAGAAGGAAAAAAGAAGGAAGAAAAATGGGAAGGAAGGAAAAAGGAAGAGAAGAAAGAGAGAAAGGAAGGTGAAAGAAGAAGGAAAAAAGAAGAAAAAGAAGGATAAGAAGGAGGAAATGAAAAAAATGAAGGAAGAAGCAAATTAAGGAGAAAGAAATAGAAAAAGAAAGAAAAGGAAGGAAGAAAGATGGATCAAGAGAGAAGGGAAGGAAGAGAGAACAAAGGAAGGGAGAGTAAGAAAAGTGATGATGTTGAAGGAAGAGAAGGAAGAAAGAAGAAAGATGATGATGATGATGATGATGAAGGAAGGAAGGAAAGAGGAGGAAGAGAAAGAAAATTATTTTAAAAGAAGGAAGAAGAGAAGGTAGAGAGATGGAGGAAGAAAAAAAAGAAGGAAGAAAGAATGAAAAATGAGAGAAGGAGGAGAAAGAAAAGAAGAAGGAAGATAGATGATGAAGGAAGGAAGAGGGAGAGAAGGAAGAAAAATTATGACGATAATGATGATGATGATGATGATGAGAAGGAGGAGGAGGAGGAGGAGGAGGAGGAGGAGGAAGGATATTAGTTATGGAAGAGAAGGAAGAGTAGAAAGGAAGAAAGAAGAGAAAGATGAGAAGGAACGGAGAGAGAGAGAGAGAGAGAGAGAGAGAGAGAGAGAGAGAGAGAGAGAGAGAGAGAGAGAGAGAGAGAGAGAGAGAGAGAGAGAGAGAGAGAGAGAGAGACTAAACATTTTTGTAACCTGTGTTCAAACGTTTCTCTAGTCAGTATTCGCAAACGTTTCTCTAGTCAGTATTCGCAAACGTTTCTCTAGTCAGTATTCGCAAACGTTTCTCTAGTCAGTATTCGCAAACGTTTCTCTAGTCAGTATTCACAAACGTTTCTCTAGTCAGTATTCGCAAACGTTTCTCTAGTCAGTATTCACAAACGTTTCTCTAGTCAGTATTCACAAACGTTTCTCTAGTCAGTATTCGCAAACGTTTCTGTATAGTCAATGCTTAAACGTTTCTCCAACCTGTATGATCAGAGAGAGGGGGGGAGGGGGGTGAAGGAAAGGTAGGAGAAGGAGAAAGAGGGGAAGAAAGAAAAAGATGTAGAAAGATAGACAACGGCCGGAAGATAGAGAATGAACAAAGGAAGGAAAGAAATAAGTGATGAGTTAAGAAAGGGAAGCAGGTAGCAAAGGAGAGGTCAGTGGAAAGGAGGAAGAAGAAAATGGAATAAAGAAGGTAGAGGGAAGGTAAATGTATGTGATGAAGGATCAGGTAAAAGAAAGAAGAAAAGCAATAGAAATATTAAGTCTGGGAAAGAGGAACAGAAAACAAAAAAGAGGTTATAGGACACGAAGAAGGAAAGAAGGAGAAAAAGGAAGGAAGAAATTAAGGGTATTATTTCGGTCTTTCAGCAGTCTCAACACGGCTTTTCTTACCCTTCTCATCAGATAGAGTTTCTCATTCTGAGTAATTTGAACCCCATACATACCCACCGCAAATTATTTATAATGCTGACAGCGATTTTTGAAAATTAGTGGGTTTCTTGCGGGCGCCTCGTGGCGCAATGGGGGGGCTGGGAGGGAGAGCGTAACACTCAGGGGGATCGAGGCCCCCCCCCCGTTAGCTATGTTACGGCAAGCTAGGTTGTGGAAGTTTAAATTTATTCGACACTCAGTGTGGGGCGACGGAAAGACGCAGCGCAGGACGGAACATGGCGGCGGCACACTACGCGGGCCGGTCTTACGAGAAATATCTCCTCGCAGAAATAAGTCGCTCTTCTGTCCACCATGCATGCGCGCTGGGGGAATACACAGCAGGAAAAACATTAATTTGCCTGGTTTTGTTTTAGTTTGTCCACTTGTGATCTTTGTGAGCGGTGAGTGAAATATAGAAACAGTAAACAGGTTGAACCTCTCTGCGAGAGAGGACTTAATTAAGGTGTGGAATGGTGGAGTCTGTGTTTCCCCGTGTAGGTGGAAACAATTATGATGTTGGTGCTACTTATTCCCATGTGTGCATGCTAGTTTAAGGTGTTAATGTTAACCTGTGTTCATGATATTTACAAGTGTAATTAGTGATGAGATACGTAAGCTAACCTCTAATAAGTGGACCCTGTCCTATGACCCTTAGTTCACCATCAGAATCTCTAAACAATAATTACCTCAAGTAACATTCTTAGTCGCGTTACCTACATTACTTGGGCAGGTGATGATCCTGTGTGCGATAATGGTGCTTTATAAGACTGGGTGAATAAACTACTAATTTTACTCTGGTTTAAATGATCAACAATTAATTCTACTTTGAGGTATAATGAACCTACATAATTAATTAAAAGAGTGCCCATGAACGGCACGACACCACTTCCCTGAGGTGTCGTGTTTAGGGGGGAGGTGTAACGATCCTCGAGCTGACGCCTTGAAGGGTCGTTCCGGGGTGCTCGTCCAACTGCACAACCACCATCTCCATTCTAATCCCCAACCATCAACACCTCAATTCCAACTACTGTGTCGACCACAACGTTTCGACACCTCAACACCTCGACCGAAGCAAGCCTGGCTTCATCGGAGGTTATATATATATATATATATATATATATATATATATATATATATATATATATATATATATATATATATATATATATCCCGGCCGCCAGTGAGAGTCAGAGACACGCCAGTTCTCGTCGACGGACCGACTCGGTCGGCTAGATATTTCGATCGCCGATAGAGTCGGTCTATCGGCACCCTGCTACGGGCCGCTATTAGGCTAAGCCCGTGCTCCCCCGCGCAGGGAGGGAGCATTTTTACCCTCTGAACGGGCCGTCTTCGGACAAGGGCCCGTTCCCCTAGTGAAACCAGGGGTAAATCTCTAACAACAACATCAACGACAGTGAGAGTCAGTCTATAGTCTCACGTACACGACTGTTAAGTGCCACCTCCCCACTGGATTTACTTCACACGGCGACATCACCTCCTTGGCGGTGAAGTACAAGGACTGATATACCGAGGAGGATACGTTTATTCTTGTTGTTGCTTGTTTCATTGTTTCTTTTTGTTGTTCTTAATCTCACCCTGTGTCACTATATATAATTAAGGGTACTTACGTAGTATTTTATTGTACCTGGGACTATATTCTTGATTTGATTGTTTATAAATGTAATGTAAATATAATTAAGTCTAAGTGATTAATTTAATTTTGTTTTACTTTGAGTTGTTCGCCACTAAAAGCTGTCACCCCTTCCTCTGGTGACATAACAATATGGTAATCAAACTTAAATTGTCTGGTCCTGGATTTTTTTGTTTTGTTTTAAGAGATTGGAGAGCATTAAGGACTTTATTTCTTTGCTGGTTATTACGAAGTTGGGAAGGTATGAATGGGATTATCCTTAATACTGTTACGCCACCCCCCCTACCACACACCATACACGGGCAGGCAGGCGGCGTGATCCTCACCAGAACAACCACACGGGCACCAGTCACTCACAGCGGCCCACACCGAACACCGAGGGGAGGAGGGAACGAGGCAGGGCACAAAGGATACACGTTCAACACTAAGTTCTAGTTTAATGACAGGTTCCTCACACAGTACAGAGTACAGCAACTTTCAAGGGCACAGAACAGTTAGTTAATCAGGCACAGTACAGGGGCACGGCAGACACGCACACGGATGCACACAGCTCGCGAGCGGAGCAGCTCAACACTCTCTCAAGCCCAGACACGCGTCTTCTCAACTACAACTCCTCAGCCACCCTTGCTCCCCCACTGCTCGACTCAGCACTTCCTGCCCGGCGGCCCGGCGGCCCCGGGCCCCCTCCTGTCTCTCTTGTCCCAACAAGTAGAGTTGCACCATGCTGAGGTAACATTGCATCATGCTACAAGTTCATCACATTACACATACAATCATTCACATACAGCACATTCGTAACACTATCTCCCCCTTCAGAAGGCAGTCGACCCGGCTGCCCCAACATTCAACAAACAAAACACATGAAATAAATCAAACTAATCAGTCCCCTGGGACATCACTAAAGTCTCTTAACCATCCCGGCCGACGCCTCTCTCGCCGAGGGCGCCGCTGGGATGCGGGCGGTGGCACCCAGAGCCGCGTCGTCGGCCCCAAGTACTTGCTCAGGGTTGTCACTGACATCTGCCGCTTCACCAGCACCGCCCCTGTTCTCGTTCGCCCCGTGGTCGACTTCTGACACGTCCCCTTCGCTCCTGCTGGGGCTCACGTCCCTCTTACGCCGGTCGTATGTCTCCTTCATTTCATGGCCTGGCCTGCCACCTTGAGCTTGCCCCACGGGCGTCGGTGCACCTCAGCCAGGTTTTCCTGCAGTGCCGCTGAGAAGCCAGAGGTGACGGTGGGCAAGCTCACGTCGGGGGGCCGCCCCGTGGCCAAATCCACCGGTAGCCTTAGCTCCCGGCCGAACATAAGGCAGAAAAATACATGCAATACACATAAATCAGTCTGTCCTCCACAGTCTCTTCTCGCGCCCCCAAGGGGCTCCGCCTGTCAGCCACGCCGTCGACCAGCCGCCAGTCCTCAGTGGGCTCTTCCACGCCATCCGCTCCACGTGACGCTCGGGACAGTCGACACCGGCTCCTGGCCTCCACCCTCGGGGCAAGGTGCCCTCGCCCAGCCGTGACTATCTCCCCACGCAGCCATGCTCGAAAACCTCCTGGAAGCAAAGGGCACCATTCCGGTCACCCTCTCCAGCTCCCGTCCGAGGCCACCACGAGCCTTACTGGCCTGCGTCAGGTAGTCGAGGCCCAGCAAGCACGGCTCGTCTCGATCGGCGAAGTCCATCGGCCGGCGCTCCACAGCGCTGCCTACGCCGATACGAGCCTCCACTGGCCCCTCCACCAGCACACACTACCCCGGGTCAGGCCGTGCCGAGCACTCCTCAGCCCCCGGTGTCCACTGTCACGCGTCGTGGCTACAACCGCTAAGCCTCCCACTGGCAACACGCTGGTCGGGCGGCGGCAGCTTACTCAAAGCGGGGCCCGAGGACGGGAGACGGCTGGAAGTCGGCTCCCTTCTCCAGCCCGTCCGCGCTTCCCGCCCGCGCCGCGTCCCTGGGCCTGGGACAGGCACTCAAGCGGTGGCCTGACTGGCCACAGTCCTTGCAGCGAGGCTGCTGGGCATCGGGGCTCGGCCGGTCAAGGGAACGCGTCCTTCGCTCCCCCAGGCACCGACTGCACCTATGCCCCCTCTTGCCACAGCCCCCGCACGAGCCACGGAGACCCTCCGGGCTCGCCTTTATCGACGCTGCCTTCATCTTCACCTTCGCCATCCGGCCCCGGAGGTCATGGCAGGGCGGGGCGGCCGCTCCTAGGCCGCTGGTCATCGTCAAGGCCCCCAACTCCAAGGCCTTCGTCAGCGCGTCATCGGTCCACGGCAGGGGGTGGGAGTCCTCGCCAGTCTCGTCCCTCAGCGCCCGGCAGTCCTCACAGAAGCGCTGCGTGCCGCCCTTCTTCATATCCCGGACGACTGCTGAGGGCCACGGACTGTCTGTCCGCTCCATCACCCCCTGCGCCGCCAGCCCGTTGACGGCGCGCTGTAGTTCCTCCCGCCTGACCGGCACGACACGTCGGGGCGGGCTCCTGGTGGGCACACTATTTCCCGTGTTGATGTTGTGCTTCACCAACCCCGTGCAGCCCAGATCCAAGTCACCCCTGCTAAACACGTCCGCGTACTGGGCCAGGGTGTGGCGCATTTTCTCCGTCTGCGCCTCCGTCAGGTTAGCGGCGCTCCGGTGCGCCAAATCCTCCAGGAAGTCGGGCAGCGGCCTCACAGCGGCCGACTCCGCACTCCCCGACGCCTCCTCTTGTTGCTCCACCTCCTCACAGGTGCCCAGCTTGGCACCAGCGGGTACTTTCCGAGCCTCGTCGGAGGAGTTAGCCACCAGCACCGTGACTGACTCCTCCCCCGCTCCTTCGAGACTCCCTCCGGCTGCCACACCACCAGGCAGCTGCAGGCCCTCCGTGGACTCCACCGTGCCTTCCGCTGCCATCGCGTCCGACCGGCAACACAGGACCCTGGCCTCCGTCCCCGGGGCAAGGTGCAGTCGCTCCGCCGCGACTACCTCTGCACAGCCGACCTTCGGGAGCAAAGGCGCCTGTCCGCGCAGCCTCTCCAGCTCCCGTCCAAGGTCGGCACAGGCCTCGCCCTGCGGCAGGTAGTCGAGGCCCAGCACGCACGGCTCGTCTCGATCGGCGACGTCCATCGGCCGGCGCTCCACAGCGCTGCCTACGCCGATACGAGCCTCCACTGGGCCCTCAGACTGCACGCAGTGCCCCGTGACGCCACACAGCCTCTGTGGCGCGTCCTGGACCTGGAGTCGTGTAGCGGCCGGCATGTCAGGCCGCCCCAAGGTCCTCTCGGCGCTCCCCACCAAGCGGCCGGGCCCGTCCACTGAGCCCCGTAGCGCTGTCGTCAGCAGCAGCGCCTTCTCATCCTCGCCCCAGCCCTGGGCAGCAGCTGGCATCTTGAACTGGGCCTTCCATGCCAACTTCCCGTCGTGCTCCGCTGGCTTAAGCCTCCCTGAGCTCCGGGAGGATGAGGGGCTGCAGCGGGGAGCGGGCGGACCACGTGGGCTGCAAGCCGGCCGGCATGGCGGAGAGGGAGGCGGTGAGAGAGGCAACGAGGCAGGGTTAATGGGTCCGACTCCAGCACCAGCTGGACCCAAGGGAGCGACTCCGACGGCTCCCCAGCCTCCTGCAGCCTCCACCGGCTCCGCCACCACGCCACCGGGCTTCAGGGGCCCTTGCCAGGGGCCCCACGCGGAGCCCCGCCAGTCCGCCACCCGTGCACCCGCCGCCAGCACACGTGACGTTTCTTGTTCCTCCATGCACCACGTTGCCACCTCTCGCTGCTGCCATGGGGAAGAGAGTGGACTACGTGACCTGCGAGCCGGCTGGCATGGAGGAGAGGGAGGGGGTGAGGGAGGCAACGAGGCGGGGGCTCCCCAACCTCCTGCGGCAGCTATTGGTTCCGCCACGACGCTACCAGGCTCCAGGAGTCCTTGCCAGGAGCCCCAGATAGGCCCCTGCAGGACCGCCGCCCCGGGGCTTCCTGCCAGAACTGAGCCTTCTTCCTCCGCGTGCGACGGTGCCACCTCTCGCAGCTGCGTCTCCGCCTCCCTCAGGCCTCGGACCTCGCCTTCCTGGGTCCGCACCTCCTCCAGCCGTTCACTCCTCGCGCTATCGCAGCCCTGGTCGGTGTACTGCTGGGTTTCCACCTTCAGCGACGAGAAACAGCTCTGGAGGACATCGGCAAGATGGCGTGCCTGCTCGTCTGCCCTCTCTTCTGCCCTCTGAGCCTGCTCGCGTGCCCTCTCTTCTGCCCTCTGAGCCTGCTCGCGTGCCCTCTCGTCTGCCCTCTTTTCTGCCCTCTCTGCCTGCTCGCGTGCCCTCTGTTCTGCCCTCTCTGTTCTCTGATCCAATTCCTGCCTCAGACTGGCCAACATGGCAGCGAACAAGTTCATCTGGCCCGGCTTCACCTCACCCACGTCAGCCTCGGCCTTGCCCGTCTCCTCACCCTCACGGCGACCACTGGGGGACGCCATGACGATTCGGCGCGCTTCACTGTTCACTTATATCCTCACTCCTTTGACACCAAGTGTTACGCCACCCCCCCTACCACACACCATACACGGGCAGGCAGGCGGCGTGATCCTCACCAGAACAACCACACGGGCACCAGTCACTCACAGCGGCCCACACCGAACACCGAGGGGAGGAGGGAACGAGGCAGGGCACAAAAGGATACACGTTCAACACTAAGTTCTAGTTTAATGACAGGTTCCTCACACAGTACAGAGTACAGCAACTTTCAAGGGCACAGAACAGTTAGTTAATCAGGCACAGTACAGGGGCACGGCAGACACGCACACGGATGCACACAGCTCGCGAGCGGAGCAGCTCAACACTCTCTCAAGCCCAGACACGCGTCCTCTCCACTACAACTCCTCAGCCACCCTTGCTCCCAACTGCTCGACTCAGCACTTCCTGCCCGGCGGCCCGGCGGCCCCGGGCCCCCTCCTGTCTCTCTTGTCCCAACAAGTAGAGTTGCACCATGCTGAGGTAACATTGCATCATGCTACAAGTTCATCACATTACACATACAATCATTCACATACAGCACATTCGTAACAATACTATATATATATATATATATATATATATATATATATATATATATATATATATATATATATATGTATATATATATATATATATATATATATAGCATGTGGTGGGTACGTAATAATTAATGTGGAGATGATCGAGTGTAGCCCTCTCGGCAGCCACTCACAACAACATCTAATATCTAACATAATATAACCGGACTTGACCAAACCTAGCTATACCTAATCTGACCCAACCTGACCTAGCTGACACCTCACACACACCCAACCCCGCTGCCAAAATATGAAACACGAGTGAGAGAAGTGAAGACATAGAAGAAGGGAAGAAAAACAAATCAAAGGAAGGAAGGAAAAATTAGAGAATGGTGACAATTAATATTACCAAGAATAATCAGAAAATCCTTATGTTTCTATGGATTGGGAAGAAATGGAGGGCTGCGAATGGGAGAGAAATTAAGAAAATAGAAGAGAATAGATCGAATAGAACGGAAGAGATGAGAAGGGAAGAGAAGAGAAGAGAAGGGAAGGGAAGTGAAGAAAAGAGAAGAGAAGGGAAGATATAAGACAAGATAGGGATAGGGAAGGCAAAGGAATGGGAGGGAATGGAAGGGAAGGAGAGAAGTTGAAGGGAAGGGAAGGAAACAGTCCCGCATCCGAGACCGGCCATTGGAAGTAAACAACGCACGTGGAGGAGTCGAGCCATGGTGCGGAGGTGTCCTTTTCTCCTGTTTTGCGGGCGTGGGGGTGTGAGGGCAGGCGTAAGGGTGTAAGGGCGGGCGCGGGGGCGTGCCTGGCACGGGCGGGGCCAGGCTGGTGCCCCCCACACGGTATTGGTGAAGGACAAGGGAGGACAGCACTGTGTCGCACCTGTGTCTCCAGGGTCGGTGTTACCTGTGGACGGGACCTGGGCCGATGTCACCGTCACTTCCTATTGTCCTGGTCGTCACCAGTGAGTGGCGATCGCCGTCACCAGCAAGAAATCCGATTTCACAGTCGTTTTTCGCCGCGCTGTTTGTCTCAGTCAGTACCAGAGATTGGAGCCTCTGGGAACGCAGCTCTGCTAGGCGCGGGGGCTCCCCGTGGAGCTTACCAGCCATTTACTAGCAAATAACACAAATTCTTGCTCTCACGTGGTTATATTATTGCTTTAAATAAACATACAAATTATTAAACAATACAGCAACATGTTGCACGGGTTCAGTGGTAATATGGGAAAAAAATAGAAGAATTTAAAGGCCATGAACTCACTTCACGTGCTGACTAATGGATGGGGACACGCCCCATCCATAAACTGTGCGATGTCTCCAACCAAAACTGCAGCTGATGGTTTTCATGAAGATGGTCAGATGGTTGGCTAATATGATATCACAAGATGACATGGACAACTACTAATTTCCAATACCCAGTCAATAACAACAATCCAAATAAAACACCCAAAGAACAACCAAACCACATGGCAAATTAATCAAACTTGTATAAGATCTGCCCAAGATGCTTGCCCAACTGGTGCTTGAAGGAATTCACCGAGATGACAGAAACAACAGAATCCGGCAAGCTGTTCCAAATGTTAATCACTCTCATTGAGAAGAAGTGGACTCTCATGGCAGTGTTACAAAGGGGGACATAAAGCTTATAGGAGTGACCTCTAGTGTCCCTATTGCGATTTCTCATCAGCATATGTTCAAGATTGGGACAAAGACCTTTTAAAATTTTAAACACCATAATAAGATCAGCTCTGATCAGTCTGCCTTTGATCGAGTAGAGACTCAGTTGCACGAGATGATCCCTATAAGGTACGTCACAGAACCCAATGATTTTCCTGGTTCACCTTCTCTGAACAGCTTCTAGTAGTCTTACATCACCCAAATATCCAGTAAACCACACCACAGAACTGTAGTCAAGGATTGGCCTAATGTGTGAAATAAAAACTTCTCTCATAAAATCTGGAGTTCTACAAATAGTTCCCTTAAAAATACTATAGCTTATGCCACTAGCTTTGCCTGCAATCTCTCACATGAAGATGGAACTTGAGAGAAGAATCAGTCCTGACCCCAAGATATTTGTGGTTGTCAATATCTAAAATGGGTTGCTCACCAATAAAGTTGATTGATGGTTTATTGTTGCAAGAGTACTCAATAAAGGAGAAGGGAGGACTTACTTAGTACTTAGGGCCGGGTCACACGAGCAGTATTTTCAGCAATACGCGTCCAGCAATAATCCACCCAGGTCGATTTGTTGCCACTTTGTGGTCACATGGAGCCACACAGAATCTGGAAAGCTGATCGAGAAACTTCTGCCCCACCCTTCTCTTTTGAAGCCTAGCGGGGCTGGCACACCTCCTGCTTTCATGCTCTACCGCCTATGAATATTATTGATAGCACTGGGAAAATCCATTAAAATTTTTTTTCCTCCATTCAGGTTGGCCAGTTCAAGGTATTCCGCCCGAAGTTCTGCTGTTGCCGCCTCTTGGTTTTGTGGTACAGAGAATCTCTGTGGTCCCACAAAAAATGTCTGCCGCCTCACTAACTCCAGCAAAGTAGCCTCAGAAGCCCGACATAATGATATCTTGCTGGCCATCCTCCTAGTAAGGGTGCTGCTGGTATACTGGAGGGCGGATTGAGGCAGCGCAGCTGCTGGGAGTGCTGGTGTTTTACTCGTTTTCATGAAGTACATGAGAGTAAACTACCTGTACAGTCTTTGAATCATTTCTTGCCACTATTTAATATTGTATCTAAGCATTTTATCTTAAAACTAGGCTCATGTTAACCATGAACGATGAAAAATATGCATTTGGTGGATGTTTCGCGCTTGGGTGAAGCCAAAAAACTGGCAATACAACTCGCGCAGGACCGTCCACACGAAAATGTGGCAATGTTGCCCATTCGCGGCGTTGGCTTCATTGCTGGTCCATATATTGCCCAAAATACTGCCCGTTTGACCGCATCTTTAGTTTACTTAGTTGAGTCTAGAGGTCTTGTGCCTCACAGTCGTGGTGGTCCACCGCTGTTTTGGAGGTTGCTGGCATCCTGTCTCTTCAGCCACAGTTGGTCCGGTACGGAATTTGAGGCTGCTCTGCAGACTGCTGTGTGCCTGGCACTGGTGGTTTATCAGGCACTGCCCTAAGGAACCTGTCCAGTGCAGCTTTGAACCTTTAACTGAGCAGCCCGTAATTTCCCGCACCTCTTTTGGTAGTGTGTTGAAGACTCTTGGGCCGTCGTGGGCTAGGCTGGCTGCCAGCTGTATTCTAATATTCCACAGCGCTCTTATCGGCAGGGAGTATCTTGAACACATGCATCCAGTTCTTCCAGAGATGTGGGCTGTCAGCATTCCTGGTGTGGGGTCAGGGACAGTACCCTCCAGGATTTTCCATATGTAAATGGCCCGGTATCTGTCCCTCCTCCTTTGCTGGGAGAGGAAGCCTAGCTTGTGAAGCTGGTGCCAGTAGTTCAGCTCCTTCATGCCACTAATCTGCCTGGTGTATGATCTCTATACTGCTTCCATTAGCTGGATGTCTCCTTTCTTGTGAGGAGACCACAGCTGGCTGCATTAGTCCAGTAGGGGCTGCACCAGGGACTTCCAGTGTGAGCATGACTAGCAGTTCTCAGGAGCTGAATGTTCTGAGTACCCAGCCTGCCATGCTTCACCGTGGTTGTGATGTGATGGGTGAAGGTGGTGTCACTGCTGAGATGCACTCCAAGGCATTTGACGTGTGACTGTGGGACAATTTCGTGTCCTCCCTCTGTGTACAACTTGGTTGCATCTTTGATATTCTTGTTCTTGTCAACATTATTCACCTGTTATGCCTTCTTGGTCAAACTCATATTTTTCTACCGGTAGATAGCCTATGTATGCATAGGGTATACATACTGTGAAATCAACCTTATTATGTGAAGTCTGCTAAATAAGTGTGAAGAATTAATGAGAAAAATAAATGTAATGAATAAAGTTGAAAAGTCTGTCTTGCTGACATCTGCTAAATGATAGAATTTCAATACTTGTCACCATTATTTCACCTGTTATGACTAGGAAATATTAGGCTATTAGCAGATTTGAGCAGTGTATTCCAACAAGACAATCCACATTTTTTCATTATATTTATTCTTTACATTTATTTTTCATGTTTACTTTTTGTACGTTTGTTTCTTCACATTTATCCTACACAATCCTCCGCTCAGCTGATGCAATGTATACATGCCCCGCCGTACTGGCAATTCAATACTACCAAATCACATGCCTTCGTTTTTTCATGATCGTCACCAGGTTGGGGGTCGCCTATACCATGAAAACAATGACTCCTTATGACTGTGAATTTGAATCGAGGTGATGGTAATGCCTGTTACCAGGTTGGTATGGCCTTTGGTTAGGGAGGGTGCCTGATGATTTACTTACTTTACTTTACTTATTTGTCTTACTTGTCGAAAGTTTGGAATCACCGCGGCTGACATGAAAGTCCATCGCCTCCACATTTTTCTTCTGTCTTCCTATACTGTAGTTGGTCAATGATGTAGTTCGACACTGCAACCCGTGGGTGTGGGCTGTGTGGAGTAGACTTGTCCGGTCTTCAGAAGTTTGTCGGGCTTCCTTTTGAATGCATCTATAGTACATTTTGTTGTGTCTTTGTCTAGGCAAACAGTTGAAAAGCCTGATACCAAAGTTATTGAAATGTTCGGCCTCAACAGTTTCTAACCACTGTCATTGAAGTGAGAGCTTTCCTGCCAAACCTGGGGTGTGTCTGGCTTTTGATGGCTTCTTCATGTGGGGATAGAGAAGGTATCGTACCATTCCTTCTGAATAAGCAGAAGAATGGATATGAAGTGATACAGGTCAAAAGAAGAAACCATGGATCAATGGAGTAACTAATACCTTCTAGCACATCATATTTGGGCAGCTAAGGGGGAGGAGGGTCAGGTCTGGTTAGGTTAGGTTAGATATAGTAAGGCTAGGTTATATTATTAGGTTGAATTTAGTTTTGTTAGATTTGTTAAGTTTAATTGTTTATGATAAAGACGTGTGATGTGCTGCATTGTTGTTGACCTTGGTGGCGTAGAAGGGTACGTTCATCTCCACATTCCCCGCCACATGATTACTGGCATCATGTGACTGTCTCGTCTCTCAAGAGTGTTCGCTAGGGCAGCACAAACCTCCTGAACCTCCTTGCACTCCTGTTCATTTGGGATTGTTTAAGCACACCTCAGTAGTCTGTTTCAGAGACACTATTCATTTTGGTATTATTCCAGAACTACACCCGTCTCACTGTGAAAGACACCTTGGTGCTTTACAAAATACGTTCATATGTAACACTCTGCTTTATTGCTCTGGACTCACTCTTTGGCGAGATATTAATTACTGAAAATATGGCATGTTGGAGATATCTCATGTGATTTATTTCTGTTTTTTGCATTTTGGCAGCAGGGCATAGGTCCGGTCAGGCTGGGTTATATTTATTTAGGTTAGTTCAGATCAAGTTAGGTTAAACTTAGTTTGGTTGGAGCCTGTTGCTGCTAAATCAGCAGCCGAAATCTCATAATAGGTGATTCAAAATGGAAAGAAAAATAAGTAGCATGACAAGGTCTCAGAAGAAATTGTCAAACACCCATAGTGCAGCAGGTCCTTTGATATATTAATACTCATGTCTTTCTTCAACAGGCAAGAATCAGTTATACCTAATCAGTGTTACACCTCTACCTCCACAGGGGAAGAAGGGCAAGAGGTTCCTGGACAAGCGTCGCGATGTGCTCCACACCTTCAAGGTTGTGTCGCGCAGCCAACGTGACCCCCTGGTGGCCGACCCCTCCGCCCCCCAGGCTGTGCTGCAACCCACAGAGGGTGATGTAAGGGCCCAACACATCCTAGCCATTACAAGAGAGATGCCTGATTTTTCAAACATATTAGTCTTCATCAACAAGATTATGATTGATTTGTCTTTTTTACCTGCTGTTTAAGGTGTGGCCAGTTTTTTTCTTTTTTTTATATAATTTTTTTTTTTTATGACTGAGTTTGTAATATTTCAACACTGAAAATCTAGCACTTCTAACAAACTCCGTCCCAAAAATGTAAGTAAGAGACCAAACTAGCCACGTAACTTTATAAATACTAATACAACGTTTAAAAAATCTGCCGCAAGTTTCTATCATTTTATCTATCTACCTCCTTTCCCCTACAGGCCTCCGAAAAATCAGAGCAGGAGAAATACGGCATCTTCTTCGACGATGACTACAACTACCTCCAGCACCTGAGGGGGGTGAGGGAGGCTGTCAACTGGGACGACGAAGACCTGGAAGTGTACACCATCCGCTGCGAAGACCCCCAGGTGACCACTTGTAGCCTTGTATCCCAGGGTGACCACTTGTAGCCTTGTATCCCTGGGTGTCCACTTGTAGCCTTGTATCCCAGGGTGACCACTTGTAGCCTTGTATCCCTGGGTGTCCACTTGTAGCCTTGTATCCCTGGGTGACCACTTGTAGCCTTGTATCCCTGGGTGACCACTTGTAGCCTTGTATCCCTGGGTGTCCACTTGTAGCCTTGTATCCCTGGGTGTCCACTTGTAGTCTTGTATCCCTGGGTGACCACTTGTAGTCTTGTATCCCTGGGTGACCACTTGTAGCCTTGTATCCCTGGGTGTCCACTTGTAGCCTTGTATCCCAGGGTGACCACTTGTAGTCTTGTTGCCTTGTATCCCAGGGTGACCACTTGTAGCCTTGTATCCCAGGGTGACCACTTGTAGCCTTGTATCCCTGGGTGGCCACTTGTAGCCTTGTATCCCTGGGTGACCACTTGTAGCCTTGTATCCCTGGGTGACCACTTGTAGCCTTGTATCCCTGGGTGGCCACTTGTAGCCTTGTATCCCAGGGTGACCACTTGTAGCCTTGTATCCCTGGGTGACCACTTGTAGCCTTGTATCCCTGGGTGACCACTTGTAGCCTTGTATCCCTGGGTGACCACTTGTAGCCTTGTATCCCTGGGTGACCACTTGTAGCCTTGTATCCCTGGGTGGCCACTTGTAGCCTTGTATCCCTGGGTGGCCACTTGTAGCCTTGTATCCTTGGGTGGCCACTTGTTGCCTTGTATCCCTGGGTGGCCACTTGTAGCCTTGTATCCCTGGGTGGCCACTTGTAGCCTTGTATCCCAGGGTGACCACTTGTAGTCTTGTTGCCTTGTATCCCTGGGTGGCCACTTGTAGCCTTGCAGACATTGGTGGAGTTGATGCACACACAAGTACTCCTTATAATAATAGGCATAATTATGAAAGGAACAGGGAGAATATAGATCAGTACATAGGAAGGTTGGAAAGGAAGGAAAAAGGAAGGACAGACTGCAAGGAATGGACAGATTTTGTTTCCTGGTATAAAAGAAAAAGATTTATAACAAGTTCTCATAACACTAGGAATTATTATCATAGGAACAGGGAGACTATAGATTAGTACAGAGGAAGATAGGAAGGAAGGAAGGACAAACTGCAAAGAATTGACTTTTTTTTTTTTAAGGCAGACAGGAAAAAAGCTTTGTGTCAAATTTTCATAACAGGAGGAAGAATTATCAAAGGAACAGGACGAAAAAGTTAGTATGTAGGAAGACAGGAGAGAAGGATAGAATACAAAGAATCTACTATTTTTTGTTTCCAGCCAGGTAGTGAAGAGCTTTGTGGCAGTTCTCATGGCAGTAGAAAGGATTATAATTATCAGAGGAAGAGGAAGAATTTATATTAATTAGTATGTAGGGAGGAAGGAAGGACAGAACACTAAGAATGGATTGTTTTTGTTCCCAGGCGGGCAAGAAAGAGCTGCGCGGCAAGAAGCTTCTCCTCCCGTCCTCCGCCTTTGAGTCCTTCGTCGAGGAACCCATCGGACTACTGAACAAGGCCGCTCCCGTCACAGGTACACACACATATACACACACACACACATACACACACATGCACACTTAGATGGGGACATGATGAAGAAAATAATAACAACATTGATTAGACTGAGGTTAGGATTTGCAGCAGTTATCTGGTCACCACACAAGAAAAGGATATAAAGAAACTCAAAAGGATTCAGAGGATTGCAACTAATGGTACCAGAACTATCAGGTCTGCCATACGAGACTAGATAGGAGGAACTGGCTTACCAACACTGTAAGGAAGAAGAGAAAGAGGAGATCTGATAGCGATGTACAGGAATGCATGTGGAATGGACGTGTTGGATAGAAATTATTTAATTGAGATGGAAGGGAGGAGGCAACTAAGAGGACACAGCAAGAAATTGAGAAAGGCGACTTGTTTGAAAGACACAAGTACAGTTTTCCATACAGGAGTGTGGATACATGGAATGGACTAAACAGAGACACTGTTGAAGTGGGCAGTGTCCATAAAATGAAGGAAAAGTTAGACAAATATTGATAGGCAGACAGGACTGGCCGAGCCTGAGCTCGGGCCCTGTATACTACGAATAGGTAAATAAAGATAGGTAAATACACACTCACACACCTAACCTCACCCAACACAGGTCCAAGGCCAGAGTTGGACCCCGACGTCGTTGCCGGACTAGATGACGATGACATTTTCAACGACAACGCCGCGCTAGGGCCGGACGATGACGATGCTCTGCCCGACAACTTTGTGATGATGCTGAACGCCAATGAACCTCCTGATGGTGATGATGGGGAGTGGGAGGACTATGAAGAGGAGGAGGAGGATGAAGAGGGGGAGGGTGAAGATGATGGGGAGATGCCAGCGCTGGAGGGGGATGAGGATGGTTTGCAGACGTCCAGGATTCATGTTTATGATCTGCCCACGTCGTCCTTGGCGAAACTCAGGTTTGCTTTTGTTGTTGTTGTTATCTGTTATTATTTTGTTAGTTTTCTGCTTTCTTATTACTCTTCTTCTTCTTCTTTTGCTATCATTATTATTCACTATTTCAATATTACTATTATTATTATTATTATTATAGTAGTGCGGCGACTATGCCTGATGAACAAGCCTCCCATAACCCACTTAGCCAGTGGGGTACCTCTTTGGCCGACTCGGTAAGGAGCGGCTCTCGTCACGCTGGTCGCGGGTTCAATCCCAGGCAGCCGGTGAATACCCTCTCCTGGTCTTGATTAATTTCTCGTGTGTTTCGATACACGCAGAGGACGTGTTGGGAAATAGAGGAAATAGAAAAATAAGTTCCCGGGGCATGACATTATTATTATTATTATTATTAATATTATTATTATTATTATTTTTATTATTATTATTTTTATTACTATTTTTGTATTTTTCTCTTGTTGCTTCTGCTTTTTCTTCTCCCTCGTCTTTTCTTTGACTTCTTCTTGTTCTTGTTCTCGCTGTTTCTCCTCTGTTTCTTCTTTTTCTTGTTCTTTTTCTTCTGCTCCTTACTTCTATTTTGTCTTTCCTCATCTTCCTCCTCTCCCTCCCCTCATCATTACCCTCACTCCCCCCCCCTCACAGTGCCTACCGGGAGAAGGCGCAGGACGAGGGGTACGACGCAGACGAGGAGGAGCGGGACTTCAGCAGCGACTTCAACGACAGCGACGACGAGGGGAGGGACGTGTTGGCCAGCCTGGGCGGCCCCTTTGACTCCTCCTTCCACCACTCTCCCTCCCGCGGGTTTGAGGAGGAGGACACCAAGTCACACTTCACCAACTACTCCCTCACCTCTTCCGTCCTGCCCAGAAAAGACCTCCTCACCACCCTCGATGATTGCTTCGAAGAAAAGGTTTGTCGGTTCTTTCCTGTAAATCTAACGCCAGAACTGAACCTTGGGATGAGATGAGGTCCTGACACATGCTAAACACACTACAGTAGACCTTTGATTTAACGCCTGACAGATACCAAAGAAATTAAAGCAAAACAGAGGTGCTATTTCTATGAGGCATCGGTTTGGGAGTGGTAGGACTTTTTCTTGTGTGTGTGTGTGTGTGTGTGTGTGTGTGGAGTCAAGACAAGGGCACATTGCAGGAGGTGAAATAGGAGGAGAAGGAAGAGGAGAAGAGAGAAAAGACAGAAGGAGAGGTGAGTCTGTAAGGAGGAGGTGGTGAAATAGGAGGGAAAGGAAGAGGAGAAGATAGAAAAAGACAGGAGAGGTGAGTGTGTAAGGAGGAGGAGGAGGTGAAACAGGAAAAAAAGGAAGAGAAGAGAGAAAAGACAGAAGGAGAGGTGAGTGTGTAAGGAGGAGGAGGAGGTGAAATAGGAGGAAAAGGAAGATAGAAAAGACAGAAAGGGAGGAGAAGGAAATAGAAGGAGGTAAAAGTGGAGAAGGAGGAGGAAGAGGTGGAAAGTGTGTGGAAGGAAAAAGGAGGAAAAAAAGAAATGAAGGATAGTGTTGGAAAGGAAAAAAGAGGGAGAGGGTGATGAAAGAGGATAGTGTAGGTCTTCCGTAACCCAAAGGTCCATATTTTAACAGCATCGGGCTCCCATTACGGCTATTTTCCAAGGCCACAGGGAAGATTAACCGGGCTTTCATGGGTGTTTTTCTCCATTCAAGATGCAGAGAGTGTGTAAATCTATCAACAGGATCACGAAACAGTCCATGAATATCCCGGCAACTTCAACGAGAGGGTTTTGAAACAAGGGAACTGAAGCGGCAATATGATGAACCCAGTAGCAGCGGGGATCATGTTTCTTAACCCTTTCATTGGTAAACGCTCACAGCGAGCGTTAGGCGTATTTGCAGATGGTGCTAAACGCTCGCTGTGAGCTCCACCCACACTCAAATCTCCTGCGTATGAGAGTGTTCCAGCACTAATTCTCACAACACAGGATTGCCAGTTGAGTGGATTCTTCACTAAATTTGGTGGAAAATCATATCAGCCTAGCACAGCAAATCTACGGACGAGTAACTGGTGGATGTTCTTGCCCAATATAGCGGCATTTTTGCATAGCTTCACCTATCACCTGACTGATTCTTTGACCAAATAGTTGTAAATATTACAGTTGGCAATACTCCCTTGCCAGAATCTGAAAGAGAGATGTCCGCAGTTCCCTCAATATGGCTGATCATCCCGCACGCACCGACATAAGTGTTAACATTCAATACTCCCTGAACGTGCATGTACGTTCGCAAGAGAGGCATACATAACCGACTCCTATAGACTTGGACCTCCTCTTTCCAATGGAGGTTTTGGTTTTCAGCTGTGATGAATAGTTTTTGAGTTACGGAGGTTAAAAGAGACCCCCCCATTGGGCTGCCTGACTGCGCCTGAGGGGATAGTCGCGTCCGCACCGCGCGCAAGGAAAGGGTTAAAGGTCCCTTTAAGCGAGAAAAATGAGAAAAAATCATCACTCACGCAAACCATTTCATTATATTTATCAACGTATTTGTGATCTGTTTATGCATCATCTATTTTGGGGGGGTTTATATCATGGCACAAATTTGGCCCGTTGCTGCTACACGATAAAGCCACAAATTTGGCCCGTCGCTGCTACCGGGTTAATACTACAATTTAACACCCGCCCTGCGTATAACTCTCCCTCCACTCCTCTCTCCTGCCCACAGTTTGTCCGGGAGTACGGGGAGGAGCAGGTCGGGGCGCTGGACGGCGAGGACATCGAGGGGTTCGTGGGCGAGGAGTCTCCACTGTTCCGCCAGGCCTTGCTGCACTCCAAGAAGAAGCTGCAGGACGATACGCTTGAAGACCAGGACCGCATCATCAAGTGGATCAAAGACATGCAGGACCGACGAGGCAGCCAGGAGGACGAGGAGAAGGAGGAGGTGAGTGTGTGAAGAGGAGGAGTAGGAAGAGTAAAGGTGGAAAAGAAGGAGTGTGGGGAAGGAATTAGGAGGGGGAGGAAAAGGAAGAAAAAAAAGGAAAAGGAGCAGGAGAAGGTGGAGATGGAGGAGGAGGGAAAGGAGACTAGGGAAAGTAAAAGGAGCAGGAGAAGGTGGAGATGGAGGAGGAGGGAAAGTAAAAGGAGCAGGAGAAGGTGGAGATGGAGGAGGAGGGAAAGTAAAAGGAGCAGGAGAAGGTGGAGATGGAGGAGGAGGGAAAGGAGACTAGGGAAAGTAAAAGGAGCAGGAGAAGGTGGAGATGGAGGAGGAGGAAAGGAAGGAAAGTGTGGGGAAGGAAAAGGAAGAAGGGGATGTGAAGGTCAAAGAAAGAGGAGAGTGTGGGGAAGGAAAAAGGAGGAGAGAGTTGGGAAGGTTAAAGGAGCAGAATTTGGAGATGAAGAAGATGGAGAGCGGAAGGATAGTGTAGGAAAGGAAAAAGGAGGAGGAAAATGAGGTGTGGAGGGAAAGAAAAAAGAAAAAGAGGAGCGTGCCCACACTTCCTCCTCAGTTACCTGTGGAGCTCAAGCTGTAAGTGTTCTCAGGCTGCATTACCTAGTTGCTACTTTACCAGTTTATGGGCCTACTTGTGACCAGGCCAATGATATTATTAATACTTAGTTAAGTAATGAGTTGACATTGTAAATATCCAACTGTGGGTAGAGCAACAATTTGTTTACAAGTTCACGTGCTTCCTACCAAACTTACCGCTGGATCTAACAGATGCCAGTTGGCTATCAAAATGATGTCCCCCAAAACAGCCCCCTCACCATATTCCTGCAGCAGCTCCCATAGGCGACCGTTTACTGGAGACAGCAATCATAGTTGAACGAAACATTCACAGAAGGTTAGAATATGCAGCAGAGGTGACACTGGCCACTCATATTTTGTTTACATTGTCCTCTGCCAACTCAACTCCTGGTTCAAAGACTTGGTGGGGTGTTTGGCTAACGCGGCATCTTGGCAAAACTTGGTTGCTCCAGTTTGTGTAACGTTGCACAATGTAGTGTGACTAAATGGTCAACCAAACGCAGGGCTGGGGCAGGCGAGCTGATGAGGACAGAGCCGGATTTTATCGAGAGAGGGGAAGAGGCATGGGAACGAGTCTCTATCCTCCGTGGGACATCTGAATAATATTTTAATTATTAACCTGTCCGTTGCGATTGGCACGGATTTCGCCTTCGCTGGTAGCCTGGTAACATACATTCCCAGGTCGTTCTCTGCCTCTGTGGTGGATAGTGGAGTGTTTCCCATGTGGTATTGGTATGCTGGATAATCCCTCCCAAGGTGCATGACTACATTTTTCTTCACTGAATTGTAGCAGCCACTTTTTGCTCCACTCCTGTTGCTTGGTGATGTCTTCTTCTAAGAAGTCCGTATCCAAGGGGTTTAATGTAAATTTCGACTTGCAACCAATTCTACTTACGACCGGCCAGTTGGTCCTGAATCCCATCATAACTTGAGGACTATACCTGTCTAACCTCACACTAACCTAACCTAACCTAACTCCACTATACAGGTTGAGCTGTGGGACGGTGCAGACCATCCTAAAGAACGATGGGACTGTGAGAGCATCTTGACCCTCAACTCCACGCTCTACAACCACCCGCGCACCATCACCGATCCGCCCAGGCGCAAGAAAATAGCTGTCGACCCACGCACCGGTGTACCCCTAAACAACCCTGAGGAGTATGGGCTCAGCGGATTGACACGGAGGAATTTAGCGCATCACGATAAAGCGAATGATGGCAGTGGTGAGGGTGAGTGGTGGTGGGGGTGATTGGTAGTGTGTGTGTGTGTGTATTTACCTACCTAGTTGAAATTTTACAGGGCCTGGGCTTACGCTCGTGTGGTCCCGTCTCCGTATCTATAATTATCCAACTTTTCCTTGAAGCTCTCCACACTCTTCGCCGATACTATTTCTTCACTTAGTCTGTTCCAAACCTTTATATTTCTTTGTGGGAAGCTATATTTCTTTATGTCTCTTGAGCATCTTCCCTTCCTCAACTTTTTACTATGTCCTCTAGTATTCCTGCTGGAAGGTTCTTCTCTTAGTAGCAATTTCTCGTTATCTACTTCCATTTTACTCAATAGCCTATATATTTGTATTAGGTCTCCTCTTTCTCTTCTTTTTTCCAGTGTTGGCAAGTCCATTTCCTTTAGTCTCTCTTCATATGTCAGTCCCTCCAGTTCTGGAACCATTTTTGTTGCCATCCTCTGTATTCTTTCTAGTTTTTTTGTGTTTCTTCATATGTGGAGACCACACTGTTTCTGCGTATTCTAGTTTAGGTCTGATCATAGTAGTAATTAATTTTTTCATCATTTCTTTGTCCATGTAGTGGAATGCTATACCTATATTTCTCACCATGTTATATGTATCACCGAAAATCCAATTTATGTGACTTTCTGGTTGCATATAATCTTGCATTATTACTCCCAGGTCTCTCTCTTCCTTTATTTTCTTTAATATTTCACCATCTCCCATTTTATATGTTCATTTTGGTCTTTCTACACTTTTTCCCATTTCCATAACATGGCATTTTTTCACGTTGAGTTTCATCTCCCATTTCTGACTCCATTTCCAAATCTTGTCTAGGTCTTCTTGCAGCTCCTTGCAGTCTTCACTGTTTCTTATCTGTCTTAGCAGTTTAGCATCATCTGCGAACAGGCTCATGTAGCTGTTTATTCCCTCTGGCATATCATTGATATAGACTAGGAAGAGTACTGGTGCTAAAACTGACCGCTGGGGCACTCCACTTTCCACCGTTCTCCATTCCGATCTAGTGTCCTTAACCACGGTTCTCATCTCTCTTCCTCTTAAGTAGCTTTCCATCCAGCACTTCATTTTCCCTCTCAATCCTCCTTTATTTTCTAGTTTCCACAGCAGTCTTGAATGTGGAACTTTGTCAGATGCCTTCATTAAGTCTAGGCAAATGCAATCCACCCATCCGTCTCTTTCCTGTAATTTGTCCGTCACTCTTGAGTAAAAGCTCAGCAAGTTTGTCACACATGAGTGGCCTTTCCTAAACCCATATTGATTGTTTGTGATTAGAGTATGTTCCTCTAGAAATCTCATCCATTGTTCTTTTATTAATTTCTCACATATTTTACATACTATGCTGGTCAGAGACACCGGTCTGTAATTTAGGGGTTCTTCCTTTTTTCCACTTTTGTATATAGGTACCACTTCTGCCCTCCTCCACTCCCTAGGCACTGTGCCAGTTTTTATTGAGCACCTAATGATGTCATATATCGGGCCGACTAACTCATTTCTGCACTCTTTATGTATAAAACCTGAAACTCCATCCGGTCCCACGGCCTTCCCTTCTTCCAGTTCCCCCAATAGTTTTTTTTATCTCCTCTTTATCTATTTTGACCTTTTCCATATATTCATTTAAGTTGTTTTCTTGTGGTTCATTAAATAATGATTCTTTGGTAAACACTTGCTGGAATTTTTTGTTAAATAATTCCGCCATGCCTTTGGGATCCTCGATCTCAACATTCTCTCCAGTCAGTCTTTCAATTGTCTCTCTTGATTTAATTTTTCCATTTATAAATCTATAAAATAGTTTAGGTTGTTCTTTACACTTTTCCACAATATCCTTTTCGTATCGTTTCTCTCCTTCCTTTCTCACTTTCACGTACTCATTTCTCGCTGCCTTAAAGTCTTCTTTGTTTCTTTGATTTTTGTTTCTTTTCCATCTTGACCACGCTTTGTCTTTCTTTTCTTTTGCCTTTGCACATCTTGTATTAAACCAGTCCTTTTTAGCCCTCTCCCTTGGTCTGTATTTTGGTACGAACTTCATAACACCTGTGTTGTACTCCTTCATGAAAATATCATACTTTCCTTGAACTTCGCTTGTACTCCTTAACTCTTTCCAGTCCATTTCACCAAAAAACTTCTTGAGGTTTTCCACCTCTGCTTTCCTATAGTTTAATCTATCGCTTCTATAAGTCTCGTCTTGTTCCCTTCCTCCCTCCTCCATTTTCATCTCAATGAGCATGTGATCACTTTTTCCCAGGGGGCAATCATACCTCAATTCATCCTTCACGTGAATTTCTCTTGTCAACGCCAAATCCAGTCTTGCCAGTTCGTCATCTCTTCTATATCTAGTGCTTTCCTTCACCCTTTGTGTCATCAAATTTTCCATCATTAAATTTAAGAATCTATTCCCCCATGCCACATCACTACCATTGCTCTCAAACCTCTCCCAGTCAACCTCTTTGCAATTGAAATCGCCAACTAGTATTACTCCTTTGTTTGCCTTAAGTAATCTCCTCAAACTCTGTATGGTGTCATCAATCATGTTTTCATAATCTTCTTTACTCCATGATGTAGTTTTTGGTGGTACATATGTTACTGCAATCGTCATCCTTTCTCTGTTCTTGTTTTCCAAGCTTACACTCACTATCTCTGCTTTTCCCTCTCCATATTCTATTGATTTTACTAATAACTCTTTCTTTATCATTATCACCACTCCTCCTCCGCCTTTGCCCATTCTATCCTTCCTCCACACATTGTATCTTCCATCTAACTCAATTTGGATGTTTTCTTTTAGTTTAGTTTCAATTAGGCAAACTATCATGGGATCCTCTCTTTTAGTTAATCTTGCAGTTCTAATTTACTAGAGATCAACCCATCTACATTTGTGTACATTATTCTTATTCCCCTCTCTGTATCTTTCTTACCTAGTTTTCACTCCCTTTTCTCCCTTATGAACCATTTTTTGATTTGATCCCCCGAAATTCTCCAAAAAAATGTTTCTTTTTCTTCCTCAGATCTTGCGTTATTTTTTACCTTTGTCTCTGCCAGTAATTCATTGCATTTCTTCCTTTCTTCTTCATTTCTATTTTCTTTATATATATATATCCTTACATCCTTCCATTTCTTTTAGTTTAGTTGTTCTGTATAATATGTCTTCGGTTGCCTTTTGTGATTTTAGTTTTAACTTAACTGGTCTTGTTTTCCCTTCAATAAATGGACCCATTCTATAAATCTCGTCTACTTCCTCCTCGATACTCTGCCTTTCTGCATCATTTAGGTTCTTGAGCAGGTCTTTGACTGATTTCAGTTCCTCTTTATCCCTTTTTGGTTTATATGTTATATTCTTTTCTTTCATCCCAAAAATAACAACACTTCTTTTTTTGTCCGCTGCTTCTCTCACTAATTCTTCATTTTTCTTTAAGGCCTTGACTACCTCTGACTGTGTGTGTGTGTGTGTGTGTGTGTGTGTGTGTGTGTGTGTGTGTGTGTGTGTGTGTATGGTGATGACAGAAGTTTTTGTAATAACAGCCAAAGCAATAATAAAAACAATGACAATAATAATGATTCCCCCATCTCCTCCTCCTCCTCCTCCTCCTTCTTCCCCTCTATATTTTTCTTTTTTCCTCCTCCTCTTCTACCTCTTCATCCTTTTTATTCCTATTCTTCATTTTCTGTCTCATTCTTTCCTCCTCTTTTTACACCTCCTCCTCCTCCTCCTCCTCCTCCTCCTCCTCCTCCTCCTTCTTCCCCTTTATATTTTCCTTTTTTCCTCCTCCTCTTCTACCTCTTCATCCTTTTTATTCCTATTCTTCATTTTCTGTCTGATTCTTTCCTCCTCCTCCTCCTCCTTCTTCCTCCTCCTCCTCCTCCTTCTTCCTTTTTATATTTTTCTTTTTTCCTCCTCCTCTTCTACCTCTTCATCCTTTTTATTCCTATTCTTCATTTTCTGTCTGATTCTTTCCTCCTCCTCTTTCTACACCACCACCACCACCACCACCACCTCCTCCTCCTCATCTTCCTCTTCCTCCCCCCCCCCCCAGGAGAGGCCCAGCCCGACACCCAGACCCTCATCACCAGCATGTCCGCCATCTCCATTCGGCCGCCGGGAGAGACGAGTGCCGAGCGACGCTGCCGGAAGAAAGCTCTCAAGGAACTGCGAAGGGTGAGTGCCAGGCTGGGAGGAGGAGGAGGAAGAGTAGGAGAGGAGAGGAGGAGGAGACAAGTGAGGGGAAGGAGGAGGAGGAAGAGGAGAAGAAGGGAAGAATGAGACAGGAAAAGAAGACTACGAATGAGAAGGAGGAGGAGGAAGAGAGAGAGGAAAAAGGAGGAGGAGGAGGAGGTGTAGAAAGAGAAGAAGGAGGAAAGAATGAGACAGGAAAAGAAGACAAAGAATGAGAAGGAGGAGGAGGAAGAGAGGGAGGAAAAAGGAGGAGGAGGAAGAGAGGGAGGAAAAAGGAGGAGGAGGAGAAGGTAATGGTAGATGAGGACATGGAGAAAAATGAAAAAGAGGAAGAAGAAGGAAAATGGAGGAGAGTAAAAAGGTGGAAGAGGAGAGAGGAGGAAGGAAGAAGAAGAAGAAGAAGAAGACAAACCTACTTAATTTATTCATATATTCATTAAAACATTCATTCATACAGTCATCCTCCTCCTCCTCCTCCTATCCTTCTCTTCCTCACTCCTCCTCCTCCTTCTATTCTCCTTCTTTTATCTATCTCATTCCTCTCAGTTTCTCTCCCTCTCTTTTCTCTCCCTCATTTCTCCTCTCTTCCTTCTCCTTCTATTCTTCTCTCCTTCATTCATACAGTCATTCAGTAGTGTATTAAATCCTAAAATGAGATAAACCATGAAAGAAACAAAAGAATTTAATGCGGAATAAACAGTAGAATTAACAAGTAACAAGGAGTATAAATCATGCATTCCCTCACTCAACTTTTGGTCTACTTCAAAACCATCAAACACAACCGCCTCCTTCATCCTCCTCCTTAACCAACACAACCGTTTTTTTCGTCCTTCTGCTTAACCGACACAACCGCCTCCTTCATCCTCCTCCTTAACCAACACAACCGTTTTTTTCGTCCTTCTGCTTAACCAACACAACCGCCTCCTTCATCCTCCTCCTTAACCAACACAACCGTTTTTTTCGTCCTTCTGCTTAACCAACACAACCGCCTCCTTCATCCTCCTCCTTAACCAACACAACCGTTTTTTTTGTCCTTCTGCTTAACCAATACAACTGTCTCCTTCATTCTTCTACTTAAACACAACCATCTCTACATCCTCCTCCTTAACCAACACGTCTTTTTTATCCTTCTGCTTAACCAACACAACTGTCTCCTTCATCCTTCTCCTAAACAAACCCAACTATCTCCTTCATCTTTCTCCTTTCATCTGTTCCCTTACTAACCAAAACAACCGTCTCTAAATCCTCCTCCTTAATCATCACAACCATCTATGCATCCTTCTCCTAAGCAAACCCAACTATCTCCCTCGTTTTTCTCCCTTCATCTGTTTCCTTGCTAACCAACACTGTGCCTCCTTTGCCCCTCCCGCTGCAGGAGAGACGCATTGAGAAGAAGCTGAACCGAGCGGCATTCAAGGACGAGAAGAAGAGGCAGGAGAAGATCTTAATGAACAACAGGTACAACAACAAGATCTCCCTGGTGTGAGGCCTCGCTTGCACCTCAGAGCTGTCGACGCCACGAATGAGAGTATTAAATTAGAGTTTACTACAGACAGACATACGGTACTCCTCACTGTGTTTATTATATGCCGCACACACATAGACATACGTACACTCACACACACATACACACACGCACACATATACGCACACGGACGTCGCTATAGAAGAGTATTTATAATAACGTCTTTCTGTGATCATGTGTTACTGGAGCTAATAGAACTATACGTACATACACACATACATGGATACATACACACATACAGTTAGATAGATATAGAGCCATGCATACCTACTATACGTTGATACATACATACACATATTGATACATACATACATACACACTTAAATATTCAAAACTTTACTACTATATTGCTACATTTTCCTCTCCTTTTTCCTTCTCCACTTCCTCCTACACCTCCTTTTCTTTTCATTTTCCTCCTCCTCCTCCTCCTTGTCTTACACACACACACACACACACACACACACACATACACAAACAAACAAACAAACAAACAAACAAACAAACCGTCAATTCTACATTTATACACTTGTTGCTATAATATGTCTGGAGAGAGAGAGAGGGAGAGGGAGAGAGAGAGAGAGAGTTTTAATTTATTTCTTTTATAGTGTAATCAGTACTTTGCCATCTCTCTCTCTCTCTCACACACACACACACACACACACACACACACACACACACACAGGTAAAAATATATATCTATATTCTCCCCAAATATTTATCTGTTATATCAATGCCGAATATTAAATGCAACAAATGTGATAAGTTGTTTCAATGTTCAACTTTTTAGTCTCGTGTTTGCAGGGCAGCCCATAGTTTGCTGCACAGAATTGGCAAGTAATGAAGTGGTGTGGAAATGACTGGAGGGAATAATGTAGAACAGGAGTGCGCAGTGGCAGTATCGTAACCAATGAGGTTTAACCGAGGTGCGTTGTTGCCGATGCGTAGAGCTCCCTTGTTTTGGGGTATTGGGAAGAGAGCGATACGGCTACCCTCTGACTGGGAGGGCAGCCTACCCCATCCTCACCTTCACGTGATGCGCACCGTTAGTATACCCTGCGGGGTAGAACCAACGGGGAGGGGGCAGTGACCATCAGCTGTCTAGTTTTTAATCCTTTTAGCCCGGACAAGGAGCAAGTCTCCATAATACTACATTGGACTCTAATACTTTTATCGAGTTTTAGAGGCAGGAGCAATGGCCAGGGGGTGGCAGGAGAGTAGGGAATGCTTGAGACTGGTGTCTATAAATGTGAATGGGGTGGGTGATGAGGAAAAGAGGAGAGTGATGATTGAAAATTTTGTAAATGGTAGAGTGGATGTGTTGGGAGTGAGTGAAATACATATTCAAGGAACTGGTGTGAATGATGGTAGAGAGGGTACGTGGGAGGGTGTGCCTGGGGGGGTTGTATGGACGGGGATAGATGAGAAGTATAGAGGCAGGAGTAAGGAAGGATGTGCTATTGTGATGTCTGAAGGAGTGTGGAATGGTGTGACTGATTATGGTTGGAAGGGATCAAGAACTGTGTGGGTGAAAGGAAAAGTAGGTTTAGAAAAGTATGCATGGGTGTGTATTTATGCACCAGTAAATGTGAAAAGTAAAAAAGGACTGAGAGAAAGGGAAACTTTTGGGGAGGAAGTGAATGCATGTCTGAAGAGCTTTAAGAAAGAAACTTATTATGATGGGAGATATGAATGCTAAAGTGAGTGATGAATGTGTGATGGATGTGGTGGAAAAATGGGGAATACCTGGGAAGAATGAAAATGGAGAGTGCCTGGTGGATGTCTGTGCTGAGAGGCGGCTGTTCCTAGCAAACACCTTCTTTCAGCACAAGAATATCCTCCGATACACATGGAGGAGGGGAGAAGACTATGAGCAAACAGGATTGATTGATTATGTGGCAGTAGATGGAAGGCTTAGAAAAGATATTTGTGACGCGAAGGTAGTAAGAGGAATGTTCAATGGCTCTGACCATCTTGCAGTGCTGGCAAAATTAAAGCTGAAAGAAAAGTAGGTGTTTGAAAAGAAAGGTAAAGTAAAAAAGGAAATACTGAAGATAGAAAAGTTACAGGAAAAAAAAAAGATGAAATGGCAGAGGCCTTAAGTGAAAAATAGGAAAGTGTAAAAGATAGTACAAATATTGAAAAAGTTTTTGGAACATTTAAAGAAATAATGGTAACTACAACAGAAAAAAGTGTTAGGGATGAAAGTGGTGAGAGACGGAAAAAGAAAAGGAAATTCATGGTGGACAGAAGAGATAAGGAGGATAGTAAAATATAAAAGGGAACTTTTTCAGAAAACTCAAGAAAGATATGTGGCTGAACAAGTAAAAAAGGAAAGGAAACAGAAATAAGGAGAATGCAAAATGAAATTAAAACAAGCAATAAAAGAAAGTAAGAAGAGAGTTGATGAAGACTTTGGAAAAGACTAAGTGAACAATAAAAAGGGAACAGGAAATCATATTGGAAAGAATAAAAAACAAAACAGATGCAGAAAATATCTCCCAAAGTAAAATAAATGAGGTTATGGATGAGAATGGAAAGATTTTGAAAGACGGGGAAGCTGTGAAGGAGAGATGGAGAGAATATTTCAAAAACTTAATGAATTTTGAGGATGGACGTCCAGCAGCAGTTTTGAGTAGAGGTAGAGGAGGAGTATATGAAGAAAGAAGTATAACATATGAAGAAGTAAATCAAGCAGTAAAAAGATTAAAAAATGGAAAGGCAGCGGGGATTGATGGAATCACAGCGTAAATGTTGAAGTGTGGAGGAGATGTAGTTGTTAAATGGATGGTCAAGATGTGTGAAGCAGCATGTGAGGGGGGGGGGGGGTGCCAGCAGACTGGACGAAAGCCATCATTGTCCCAGTTTACAAGGGGAAGGGCAGGAGAGGGGAATGTGGGAGCTATTGAGGTATAAGTCTCCTGAGTATACCCGGAAAGGTATATGGAAAAGTCATAATAGAGAGGGTGCAAAGACTTACAGAAGAGAAAATCAGTGAAGAGCAAGGAGGCTTCAGGAAGGGAAGGGGATGTGTGGATCAGATTTTTTCCTTCAGGATGGTAGTAGAAAAATAATAGTAAAAGGAAAGAAACTATACGCTGCCTTCATGGATTTGGAAAAAGCTTATGACAGAGTCGATTGGATTGCATTGTGGGATGTTTTAAAGATTTATGGTGTGGGAGGAAAACTGCTTAGTGCAATAAAGTCTTTCTATGAGGATGCATCTGCATGTGTCAAAATTACTGGAGAAACAAGTGAACATTTTGAGATAAAAGTGGGCTTAAGACAAGGGTGTGTCATGTCACCATGGTTATTCAATATTTATATGGATGGTGTTATTAGAGAAATGAAGGGCAAAGTTGGGGAAGTTGGAGTAAGAATGTTCGCTGAGGGAAGGGAGTGGGTGCTGAATTCGATACTGTTTGCTGATGACACAGTGCTCATTGCAGAAAATGAAAGTGACTAACAAAATTTGGTCAGTGTTTTTGATAGTGTCTGTAATAGGAGAAAGCTGAAAGTAAATGTCAACAAAAGTAAAGTGATGGTTTGTGAGCGAAGTAAAGTGAGGTTGTAGATTTTGTATGCCCATATAGAGTGGGAATTGAATGTGAAAAAGAATGCAAAATAATTTTGAATGGTGAAGAAATGGAGGAGGCCAATGAGTTTAAGTACCTTGGATCAGTTATGTGTAAGCATGGTGGTATGGAGGGAGAGATAAGAGAAGGGGCATTGCAAGGAAGAAGGGTGGTAGGGTCTTTGGGACGAATCATGAATGGCAGAAGTATGAGCATGGAGGTAAAGAGGGATTTGAGAAATACAATAATAGTACCAACCCTCACATATACAAGTGAAACGTGGGCCTGGAATGAAAGTCGGAGGTCTAGAGTGCTTTTGGTGTGAGTAGAATGGATGGAATGAGTAATGAAAGTGTGTACAAGCGTTTTGGAATGTGTCACAGGGGTGAAGGGAAGAGGTGTGGAGTGGTGGAAGAAGTGAAGCGACAGACTTTAAAGTGGTTTGGCCACATGGAGTGAATGGAGGAGAGTAAGATGACCAGAAGGGTGTATGTGAGGGAGATAGAGGGAGGGAATGTTAGAGGACGACCTCCAGTGAAATGGAGAGATTGTTAGGAATTAGGTGAAGATAGCCGAGGGATTAGGCGGATTAACTATTCCCTTACTGGCACAAGTCTCGGGCCGGAGCTCGAGTCGATCGTCTGAGCTAAAATACGCCTTGGATGGTAGTTACCTATCTCTTACTCCCGCTCCCATATCGAGACAAATCAGATTAATGACTGCCTAAATAACTAACTACATTAACTATGAAAGGAACAACAATATTGAAGTACTTCCTTGATAAAATAATAAGTAACTGACTTGCTGAAATAAAATAAATATGCAAGGAGACTCTAATTGGCTGTAACTGATGCGAACGCCGCGGCCATTTTGCGGAGGAAAGTATAAACTTCCTGACGCGCGCCGTGGCGCCCGCCGGTGTTGTGCGAAATAACTTACTTATAAAATACTTACCTTCTGGTTTCGACTTATTTCGCAGCTCTGTTGTTGTCAGGCCGCGCATGCGCAGATACCGATGTTACTAATAATTTGTCGGTCAACTTATTTCGCACGTAAAACACCGCCTTAACCCTTGCTTTATTTACCCTGCAGCTGCTATTATTATTACTACATTTGATGTTCCCACTAGGTATTGCCATCTTAGGCCCCTTCTTACTCTTATATATATAGTCACCCGTGAACTGGCTTCAATTAAGTGACGTCATCCCACTGCTCCGCCCCAAACCGCCGCGCGTGCTGGTCGCACTTTTGAAGGCAGAGTGACTTGACTTGGTATATATATATTTTGGTGCGTGATTCCAAATGGCACAGGTCGACTGATCTAGGGTTAATGATGTATATATATAAGGCCTATAAATTCTTTTGATCCATATACAATAGTGTTGTGCTGGAAGCTTCCCCCGGCGACCATAGGCCTCTAGAAGGCTCCCGGAGAAACGAGCAAGGGGGCGGGGAGCAAGGCGAGCCGTCCGCGGCCAGGCGTCAGGCGGGAAGTGTTGCCAACTCGCATATATTTTTGCTACATGTTCTTGTATGATCTGAAGTATACTGTAACATTCTAGACTGTACTGTTCTGGATATATATAGGAGAAGAGGGCGAGAGAGGGCCAGTCCCAGTCATAGTAAGCTAGTGGTAAGTGAAGAGTCCGAGTGAAGTGTACTACTGAGGAAGAATATTAAACTACAGAAACTGTGCGAAGTGTTTACATATCTCCCTCCCACGGAGTCTCCTGACGGCGACACGGAACCCAAGTAACACGTCCGGCAAAACATTGGCGTCAAGAGTGTAGCCATTTGTTTTTTCGCCATGGAGACTCGTTCCCAAGCTGCCCAGAGGGACGACATGTTGACTGAACTTTTGGAAGCCGGGAGAAACAAGAAAGAGCACAGCAACAACAAGAAGGAACGGGTCTTTTCCGTTTGGCGTACAGCGCTAAAAGTAATTTTAATATAGATTTTTCTATGTATTTTTGTCCGTAGAATCAGAATATCACATTATTTTTTTGGAGAAATTAACAGTTTTTGAGTTATTTGCCTTTAAAGTTATTTTCTTCCTATCTATTACTGAAGGAATTCAAACTTTAAAAAGTCGTAATATTCAGTATTATATACAATTTATGGATCTTTTCCGTTTGCAAACCTTCAGCAGTCATGGAAACGCTTTGAAAATCCAATTCAAGGACTTTTTTTTACTCTTGAAAATATGGGATAATGTTTACGAAAGCGCGTCGCCTCTGGTGCTGGCCGCGGCGAGGCTGCAGCGGGTGTTGCGAGAAATACCTCCTCGCTGAAATAAGTCACATATACATGAGGGGGGGGTCCAGGGAGGGGCGTAGCCCCCCCTGGTTATTAGGGGGGGTCGAGGGGGGCGCAGCCCCCCCGTTAGTAGGTCGTAAAGTTCGGTTGGAGTAGTTTAAATATGCTCCCCGACCCTAAGCCCTCTGCGAGCTATTTTGAGGCTGCGGCGGCTGCAGCGTAAAGGAAAATAACTTAAAAACTGTTCGTTTCTCCATAAAACGGTTGTCATATTCGGATTCTACGGACAAAAATACATAAGAAAATCTATATTAAAATTAATTTTAGCGCTGTACGCCAAACGGAAAAGATCCGAAGGAACACTCCAAGAACTCAAAGAACAGCTAGAAGATCGCTTCACGGGATTACAGCAACAGCTAAAAGCAGTACAAGATGGAAGTGAGTCAGTGCGAAGAGAAATGACTGATGTGACCACGAACGTGGGACAACGCCTGATAGAAGTGGAGAAAGAACACACAAATCTTCAACAAGAGATGGAGGTGGTACGGGAGACGACACACAAAGAAATATTAAAAGTAAGTGACAGAGTGAAGGCCCTTGAAGACTGCTTGGCTGGAAACGGACAGCCAGTGCCTGCAGGGGCTAGTTGTACCCAAGATGCTTCTCCTACGCAAGTCCGGGGTAGTTTGAGCCCTGTTTCGCCTGAGTTTATCCCCGCAAGAAGTTCCGCCAGCCCCATGAGTCTGCTGGGTTCGCCTGTTAGAAAGAAGCCTCAGGAGTTTGATGGCAAGGTCTCCTAGGAGGCTTACCGCGCTCAGTTTGAGCTGTTGGCAGCTCGGAACGGATGGGATGACCAAGAGTGCGCGGTACAGCTGGCCACTAGCCTGAAAGGGGCGGCGCTGGAGGTCCTTGCTCAGCTCGACAATGCGACAAAGGACAGCTACAGCGGGCTGGCACAGGCGCTGGAGCAACGATATGGGACCAAGCACCAGAACGAGCTCTTCAGGGTTAGGTTCAGAACCCGCAACAGGAGGCGCGGCGAGTCTCTTCAGGAACTCGCTCAGGACCTTGAGAGCATGGCACACAAGGCATACCCAGGTGCCACCCCTGACCTGCTGACGGTTTTGCTGCGTGGTCAATTCATCGGTGCCCTGGACACCCCTCAGCTGAAGATACAAGTGAACCAAGCTAAGCCAACATCAATGCAGGAAGCTCTGGCACGTGCCATGGAGTTTGAGTCCTTTGTTAGGTCTAGCTTGTCAAGCTTCAGGGACGACTCGACTTCTGGCTATGTGGCCGACATGGACGACCCCTGCATCCTAGGTATTGATTATCTTGTCTCCCACAGGTGCGAGCTGGACTTTCGCGCTAAGCAGCTGACTGTAGGAGGAAGGAGGGTGCCACTGACGACTGTGAACAAGGAAGACCTGCCAGTGACGGTCAAGCGCACCACCATTATCCCTGCGAGGTCGGAGATGCTGTTACCCTGTCAAATTACGGGTGCCCACCCGGCTAGCCTGTGTGTGGTAGAGAGTGGAAGTCGATGTCCGGTAGAAAACGGGGTGATTGTAGGCAGTACTTTGGTAGACCCTGCTGCAGCGGAAGTGCCTGTCGTCGTGGCCAATGTCTCCTTCAGCCCAAAGAAAATAGAACAAGGGACCATGGTGGAGTTGTGCCAAGAGATCGACCAGGAACCGAGAACCTGTGTCTGCAGGAGAACCCTGACGAAGCCCCAGGAGGAGCTGCCCGACTACCTGCGCGACCTGTTTGACAGGAGCTCCAAGTGTCTAGAGGAGCCCCAAGTGGAACAGCTCAGGGAGCTTCTCGTGAGGAATGCAGATGTGTTTTCCACAGGAGACCTGGACTTGGGGTGTACGGACCTGGTAGAGCACCACATCGACACAGGTAGCCACCGCCCAGTGAAGCAAGCTCCTCGAAGGATGGCACCAGCCCGTCGTAAGGAGATGGATGAGGTAATGGATGATCTCCGGCAACAGGGGTTAATCGAGCGGTCCAGCAGCCCGTGGGCGTCTGCTGTAGTGCTCGTCAGGAAAAAGGACGGTTCCCTCAGGTGCTGCGTGGACTACCGAGCCCTCAACGATCTCACCATCAAGGATTCATACCCTCTCCATCGGATTGACGACACGCTCGACGCTTTGGTGGGCTCCAAGTGGTTTTCAACACTGGATATGAAGTCTGGGTATCACCAAGTCAAAATGGCGGAGCAGGACAAAGAAAACAGCCTTCTCCTACGGTCAAGGCCTGTGGCAGTTTAAGGTCATGCCCTTTGGCCTGTGCAACGCGCCGGCCACGTTCGAGCGGCTGATGGAGAGGGTGCTGGAGGGACTTCACTGGAAGACGGCACTCATCTACCTCGACGACGTGATTGTCTTTGGCCAGACCTTCGAGCAGGAGATGGAAAGGCTATCAGAGGTTTTCGCCCGGTTTAGAGCTGCACACCTTAAGCTCAGCCCGAAGAAATGCTGTCTGTTCCAAAAGGAGGTCCAATACTTGGGACACATCGTGAGCGAGGCTGGAGTACGCACTGATCCTGAGAAGGTGGCTGCGGTTGTGACTGGCCGACACCCACCAACGTGAAGGAGCTGCGGAGCTTCCTCGGGTTGTGCTCATACTACCGCAGGTTTGTGAAAGGCTTCGCTACGATTGCTGCACCACTGCACCTCCTGACGAAGAAGGGGCGCAAGTTTGAGTGGACAGCGGAAACTCAGGTTGCCTTTGAGAAGCTCAAGGAGGCCCTCATCAGCTCGCCCGTACTCACCTACCCAGACCCCTCTAAGCCTTTTATACTGGATTGTGATGCCAGTGATGAGGGGATTGGTGGAGTGCTGTCCCAGGCATGTGCCGACATGGAACGGGTTGTGGCCTACTTCAGCAAGAAGCTCACTCCAGCCGAGAAAAACTATTGCGTGACCCAGAAAAAACTCCTGACAGTAGTCAAGAGCCTTGACTTTTTCCATGCTTACTTGTACGGTGCAACTTTCACCATCCGCACGGATCACGCTGCATTGCGGTGGTTGAAGTCACTGAAAAACCCTGAGGGCCAGCTTGCTCGCTGGATAGGTAAACTAGAGCAGCATCACTACACTATTGTGCACCGATCTGGGCTAACACACGGTAACGCGGACAGCTTGAGCCGGCGCCCCTGCCTACCTGAGTGTCAACATTGCCTCCAGAAGGAAAGCGTCCAGAATATGTGCCGCCGCACTACAGTGGAACAGACAGCGGAAGTGCCATGGGAAGACTTGGGAAAACTGCAGCGGGAGGACCGAGATCTGAGACCAATTATGGAATGGCTGAGTCAGTCGTCAACGCGACCTGGGTGGGAAGTAATCTCGAGAGAAAGCCCTACCACCAAGAATTACTGGACTCAGTGGGACACTCTTCGGATGGACGACGGGGTGTTGCAGCGACGCTGGGTCTCTCATGATGGTCTTGACCACTACTGGTCCACGGTGCTACCTGTGAAGTCCCGGGAAGGCGTCTTGAAAGAAATGCACGACAGCATCACCAGCGGACACCTTGGGGTAAAGAAGACACTGAGTCGCCTGCGCCAAAGGTTCTATTGGGTTGGCATGAGGAAGGACGTGGAAGAATGGTGTCACGCGTGTGAGGTGTGCTGTGCAAAGAAGGGCCCCAAGAAGCGTCACCGTGCCCCATTGCAACTATACCAGGTTGGAGCCTCCATGGAACGGGTGGCAGTGGATATAGCAGGACCCTTGCCTCTGACGACGAACGGAAATAAGTACATCTGCGTCACAATGGATTACTTCACCAAGTGGCCGGAAGCCTACGCCATCCCTGACCAGGAAGCCACTACCATCGCTAAGATATTGGTGGAGGAGTTCTTCTGTCGCTTCGGTGTGCCTAACGAGCTCCATTCCGACCAGGGAAGGAATTTTGAGTCAACAGTCCTTGCTGAGTGCTGCAAGCTCTTGGGTATCAAGAAGACCCGGACCACCCCTCTGCACCCACAGTCAGATGGAATGGTGGAGAGGTTTAATTGGACGTTGGGCCAGGAGTTGGCCAAGCAGTGCAACAATGATCAGTCTTCATGGGATCAGAAGCTGCCTGCGCTCCTCATGGCCTACAGGTCTGCCGCCCACGAGACTACGGGGTATTCACCGGCAAAGCTGATGTTTGGACGTGAGCTGCGATTGCCGGTGGACCTACTGACAGGAAGGCCTCCTGGAGAAAGCCTTCCAAGGGACACCTCCAGTTTTGCCCGTCAGCTAGAGGAACGGCTGGAAGAGGTGCACCATCAAGTCCGAGGTGCCTTGAAGTTCTCCGGGGAGGCCATGAAGCGCGGTTACAATATGAGGGCAAGCCACGTTGACTTCAAGGAAGGAGACCAAGTCTGGCTTTACAACCCGCAGAGGAAGAAAGGACAGTCTCCGAAGTTACAGAGCCCCTGGGAAGGCCCTTACACTGTGCTAGAACGCCTCTCCGACGTGACTTACCGAATCCGGAGAACGGAAAGGACCAAGCCGAAAGTTGTCCATGTCAACCGCCTATGGAGGTACCACGGTCCGGGAAACTACACCTGGAACAACTACAGACACCCAGCAGCCGACGAAAACGCAAGGGACGTCCAGGGACCGAGAGGAGGTCGACGACGACATAAGTCTTTCAGCCGAGGGAGATAACCTCCCGGCTTCGGCAGATGTTCCAGGGACACCCCACGACGAGGCGCACCAGGAGACAGACGCGCAGGAGGCACCGAGCAGAAGACAGAGACAACGCAGGCGTCCACAGCGATACGACGATTATTATGTTTTTGATTAATTCTCTTATGTTTGTATATAGTTAAGTGTGTGATCGGGACGATCACAATTAAGAGGGGGGGATAGTGTTGTGCTGGAAGCTTCCCCCGGCGACCATAGGCCTCTAGAAGGCTCCCGGAGAAACGAGCAAGGGGGCGGGGAACAAGGCATACTCGCATATATTTTTGCTACATGTTCTTGTATGATCTAAAATATACTGTAACATTCTAGACTGTACTGTTCTGGATATATAAAGGAGAAGAGGGCGAGAGAGTGCTAGTCCCAGTCATAGTAAGCTAGTGGTAAGTGAAGAGTCAGAGTGAAGTGTACTATTAAGGAAGAATATTAAACTACAGAAACTGTGCAAAGTGTTTACATATCTCCCCCCCACGGAGTCTCCTGACGGCGACACGGAACCCAAGTAAAACACGTCCGGCATAACAATAACATTAATTACTGACTAAAAAAATGAGGTAATGAATGGTTGGCTGCCGCAGTGCCGCCTGTGACTATATTATACGTTTCATACACAGAGTTATATAACTCTGTGGTTTCATACGTGTCTACATCACGGCTCGCCGACAATGGCTGACTGGCTTCCCTCGGACCCTCGAGTCCAAAAGTCGCTGCCTGTCTTGATTCATGTCATAGACTTTAGAATTAGAACATTAGTGTGTGTGTGTGTGTGTGTGTGTGTGTGTGTGTGTGTGAACAGTACGTATTTGGGGTACTTTCTCTGTGAATTTGCTACTTTTAGGGAGCCCTTGTGCTACTTTTGATTAGTCTGATCTGGCAACACTGGTCCCTCCCACTTGGTAACACTGTGCAGCACGTGGGGCACGTCAGGGTGTAAACACAGGGACTCAGGGAGGCACACGCCACCACACACACACACACACTGCAGCGGCGCGTCACGGCGAGGGAAGATACACAGCCTAACGCCATTGGAGAGCAATACGTGTGAATAAGTCGTAGAGACGGTCAAGAGGAGGAGGACCTGCGAGGCGACACAAGGCGATACGGGTCAAGAGGAGACGGCGTGTACAGTCCTCCAGCCGTCACAGGCAGCAGCTCCCCGAAGGCAAGTTTGTGTGTGTCCAGAGGTGCCGGTGGTCTGGGGGTGCGTTCTTCTGCCTGGTTTTCTTAGCTGGTGGGGCTGTGGCGTCGAGTCTCGTCCCCTTGTTGTATATAGGGTATTATTTCGGTCTTTTAGCAGTCTCAACATGGCTTTTCTTGGGGAATGTTTACGAAACCCTAGCCACCTCTGGCAAAGTTAATACATACATCATGGGTTTCATTTTGGTCCCTGATTGCAGTGCAGTCACAAGTGACGGTAAAGATTCGTATTAGGTCCGTGCCAGTATCTCATAATCTACTTTATGAAACATCAGTATCTCTTCATATATCTTTTCTACAAACCTTCAACAGTCATGGAAACGCTTTGAAAATCCAATTCAAGGACTTTTTTTTTACTCTTGAAAATAGGGGATAATGCTTACGAAAGCGCGTCGCCTCCTCTGCCGGCCGCTGGCGACGCTGCAGCCGCCAATAGCCGCAAGAGAGGGCTTAGGGTCGGGAGCATATTTAAACTACTCCAACCGAACCTTACGACCTACTAACGGGGGGGCTGCGCCCCTCGACACCCCCTTCTAACCAGGGGGGCTACGCCCCCCCCTGGACCCCCCCCTCATGTATATGTGACTTATTTCAGCGAGGAGGTATTTCTGCAACACCGGCTGCAGCGTCGCGCTGCCAGAGGAAGCGACGTGCTTTAAACATTATCCCCTATTTTCAAGATTAAAAAGAAGTCCTTGAATTGGATTTTGAAAGCATTTCCATGACTACTGAAGGTTTGTAGAAAAGATATAAGAAGAGCTACTGATGTTTCATAAGGTAGGTAATGAGATACTGGCACGGACCTAAAACGAATCTTAACCCAAGTGACTTCCGGAAAGGAGAAAGAATCCCCTATTTTCAACAATAAATAGTCCCTGAGTTGGATTCTTTCTCCTTCCCGGAAGTCACTTGTTACTGCACTGCATTCAGGGACCAAAAAGAAATCCATGGGTAGGCTGTGACTGAACGGATAGCAAGACGGCCGCACGTTCAGGAGGACGCGAGTTCAATCCCCGACCGGTGCCACCAAGCTGGGATTTTTCAGCCGCCGCCGAGTGGCTTAAAACTACCCACATGCTGTCCAGAAGACCACCTATAAACCCGGACTCTAGATTCTAGGATTAAAGATGAGCTCCTGGAGGGCAGCATAAGCCAGTGCAAGATGGCCCCACTATAAACACTCGCCTGCTCCAGAACGGGCTGGGCCGACCATCAGGACCCACTGGGACGAAGCCTTGGACTGACCATCAGGATCCACCGGGAAGAAGTCTACCGGCGCAATAGGCCACGACGTAAAAAAAAAAAAAAAAAGTATTAACTTTGCCAGAGGTGGCTAGGGTTTTGTAAATATTATCCCTTTTCTTACTATTTTCATCAGATAGAGCTTCTCATTCTGAGTAATTTGAACCCCATATATACCCACCGCAAATTACTTATTATGCTGACAGCGATTTTTTAAAGTTGGTGGGTTTCTTGCGGGCGCAATGGGGGGGCTGGGAGGGAGAGCTTAACATCCAGGGGGTCGAGGCAGAGGTAATTGCGGAGAATCACTCTGCGCCTCCAAAATACGATATTACGCCTCCATATTATGGTTAAGGGACTAAATACATGTCCCTTAACCATAATATGAAGGTGGAGGTATTTAAAAGTAAAGGAAAAGCCGAATTAATACCCTTCCCCCAATGATCTTGGGGGACCTGCAGGAAGTCGGGGTTTTTTGGGTGGGGGAGCATATTTAACCCTTTCGTTGCTAAACGATCGCAGCCAGCACTAGCGGAACTTGCCGGTGGTGCTAAACGCTCGCTGGGAGCTCCAGTCGCACTCAAATTTCCCGTGCATGAGAGTGTTCCAATGGTAGCAGGTCGAAGCGCCCCAACTTTTGGGGCGCATTGACTCGTGACTGAGTCGAGGTGCCCCGGGGTGAACCATGGCGCCCCAGCTATATAAATATTTAGGTAATTATTGAGAATCACTACGCGCCTCCAAAATATGATATTATGCCTCCATATCATACTTAAGGGACGAAATACATGTCCCTTAACCATAATATGAAGGCGGAAAAACTTAAAAGTAAAGAAAAAGTGGTAAAGGTTAAGAATAAGGCGCCACTATAAACACTTGCCTGCGCCATGACGGGCTGTGGCCGACTACCATCCAGGCCCCTCAGTAAGCCTACCGGCACTATAGGCGTACACGTAACAAAAAAATAAATAAATAAGTAAAAAAAAAAAAATAATAATAATAATAATGCCGGTGCCTTAATTTTGGTCTATTTTCTTCCAAACCTTCACAAAACACTTTGCTTACATATAATACATTAGTAAAAAGAGGCGGACAAATACCGCCACCTGTTTTAGGGTGGTTAGCAATGGAGGTAGGTAGTGAAAAGGCATATACATACATTTGTTTTGATGGCGGCAGCGGACATTGGGAGTTGAGCAGTGTTGCCAACGATCCGTTTAGCAATGGTACACTTAGTTAGTGATTAGCCCATGCATGTGAGACCAGGTCCACCACACGTGGTTATTTATTTATTTATTTTTTTTATGTAACACGCACCTTAACCTTATACTATACCCGGCCCAAACCTTCACAAAACCCTTTGGGTAAAGGTGCGTGTTCTAAAAAAAAATAACCACGCGTGGTGGACCTGGTCTCACATGCATAATCGCTAACCAAGCGTTGGATCGTTGGTAACACTGCACCTCCCAATCCACCGCCACAAAAACTGTTACTTCCTATCATCACTTGTAGACGCAGTACATGTTTGATCCGCCGGTAAAACTAGAGTAACACAACAGTATGCGATGGCTTGGAAAGGTTAGTAATGCCATGAGAGCAATATTGGAGGCACGTAGTGATTCTCAATAATTACCCAATTTATGTCAATTTTTTTTTATTATTTCATCGAACTTTAGCCCGGTAGCAGCAACGGGCCAAATTTGTGGCTTCATCATGTAGCAGTGACGGGCCAAATTTGTGCCATGATATAAACCCCCCAAAATAGATGATACATAATCTGATAACAAATGCTTGGATATATATTATGAAATGGTTTGTGTGAGGGGTGATTTTTTCTCATTTTTCTCGCTTGGGGGGACCATTAAGAAACATGATCCCCGCTGCTACCTGGTTAAAAAATTTTTTTTTACTATTGTAGAAAACTTACCGATAGCAAACGTTAATCTCCCATCCTTCCTGATTAAAATGCTTTTTAAATGAAAGAAATCGGCTCACAAGTAAGAGAGAAAATACGCTTAGAACATAAGGAATTTAACATGGGTTTTGAGATTTTACAACCCAGCATTAAAATGAATATTTATATAGTTGGGGTGCCTTGACTCAGTTATGAGTCGATGCGCCGCAAAAGTTGGGGCGCATCGGCAGTGGGGTGCTTTAACTGTAAACCGTTCCAACACTATTTCTCACACCACAGCATTGCCAATTCAGTGGGTTTTCCACGAACTTTGGTGGAAAATCATATCAGCCTAGCGTGGAAAATCCACGGACGAGCAACTGGTGGATGTTGTTGGCCAATTTAGTGGCACTTTTGCATAGCTTCACCTATCACATGACTGATATTTTCACCAAATAGTTGTAAATTTTGCAGTTAGCAATACTGCCCTGCCAGCACCCTATCATCAAAAGATCTAACTCAGTAGTTGCCTTACGGCTGACCGTTGCGCACGTGTAAATGTACGTCTTCACAGGCAGCATCCCCTGAACGTACCTGTACATTCACTTACATTACCAAATCCTTTAGCTTTTGGCCTCCTCTTTCCGATGGTGTTTTTGTTTTTTAGCTGTGATGAATAGTTTTTGAGATGCAGAAGCTAAAAGAGCGAGCACTAGCATCACTTGCTGGTGGTGCTAAAAGCTCGCTCTGAGCGCCAGTCGCACTCACAGCAAATAATACCCCCTGAATGTGCCTGTACATCTGCAGGAGAGGCTTACATAACTGAATCTTATAGATCTTGGCCTCCTCTTTCCAATGGTGTTTTTGTTTTGTAGCTGCGATGAATAGTTTTCGAGATACAGCGGTTAAAAGAGATCCCCTTCCCCCGCTGGGGTGCCCGAGCGCGCCTGAAGGGATAGTCTCGTTGTGAGCGCTTAGCAAGGAAAGGGTTAAACCACTCCAGCTGAACTTTATGACCTGCTAATGGGGGGGGCTTCGCCCACCATGACCCCCCCTGACCATTCTAAATAATATTTGCCTGTGCCATAAATGGGATGGGGCCATCCAAAACATGGTCCAAAAAGGTCTCTCAAGAGAGCCTACTGGCGCTACAAGCATCACCTAAAAAAAAGAAAAAGAATATCAGCAGGAGGCTATAGGAGTGGGGGATCAAAGGGTTGCCAGAGATGAGAAATGTTCAAATTCGTCTGAGGACAGATGACTTAACCCGTAAACTGCGGTACGCCTCGCAGGCGGCTTCTCCGGGAACATGCTGTACGCCTCTTGGAAGCGCGATTTTTACATTGCTTCTATAAAACTGCTGAGCCTTGTACACCTTCGAATCTTTTTTTCCTAGTTAGCATAGAGTCTCGTGTTTCATTTTTTATCTTAGTCATGCATATCTTGTCATTAGTTTGTCGTCTGTCAAGAGTGATAAAGACATTTGTATGGGAAGCCTGTAGGGTCACTGAATTCATTAGTTTACTCACTGTCTCTTCTCTGTTACATTGTAAATATAGTTATACACACAATGACATTAAACGTTCAGGCATAAAAAGAAGCAGAAGATGGGAAAAAATAACAATTTGTTAGGAATTCAGAAGGAAGGCATTCTGTACATTGGTAACACTGCCTCTCACACAACGAATCACACGCGCCGCTCAACCCGAACCCAGCTACCCGTAACCCGCAGTCTCTCACCGCCAGTGATGTGAGAGTGCACTTCATCCCTTTCTAATGACATGAATGATGAATACCGCCTCCCTCCCCGGCAACATGGAAAAATGGAAAGTTTTTTTCTTTGATATGGATTAATTACGTAGGCTAAGCATAAAAAAGAAAGTATATTTCTTTGATATGGATCAGTGTCGTAGGCTAATCATGAAAGAGGAAATCATTTTCTTCGATATGGTCAAATTCCAGAGGCTAAGCATGAAAGAGGAAAGCCTTTTATTTGATATGGATCAAGTACGTAGGCTAAGCATGAACGAATAAAGCATATTTTTTATTTGGATCAATGTCGTAGGCTAAGCATGAAAAAGGAAAGGAAAGGAAAGAAATGAAAGCTGCCTTGTATAGGCAAACCAGTCTCCTGCAGACTTTTTACGTTCTTATATGTTCTTATATGGATCAATTACGCAGGCTAAGCATGGAAGAAGAAATAATTATCTTTGATATGGATCAATTACGCAAGCTAAGCATGGAAGAAGAAATAATTATCTTTGATATGGATCAATTTCGTAGGCTATGCATGGAAGAAGAAATAATTATCTTTGATATGGATCAATTTCGTAGGCTATGCATGGAAGAAGAAATAATTATCTTTGATATGGATCAATTTCGTAGGCTATGCATGGAAGAAGAAATAATTATCTTTGATATGGATCAATTTCGTAGGCTAAGCATGAGAGGCATTTTGTTTTATATGGATCAATTACGTAGGCTAAGTATGAGAAGCGATGCAGTTTTATTTCCAATGAATGAGAATAAAGTAACCTAATAAAGAAAAACAGTCTCACAGGGAAGCCCTGTGGCAGTTCAGAATACCTTGTGCAAGCTGGTTATATATATACACAGTAATCCCTCGCCATATCGCTGTTCACATATCGCGGTCTCGCTGTATCACGGATTTAAAAATTGTAAATATTTAGTTTCGTATCGCGGATTTCTCGCTATATCGCGGGATTTTGCGGTATAGAGGTATTTTAATATATTTATTATTTTACTTATTTTGCAGTTAAAGAAGCATTTTCTAGCTTAAAAAAATTGTAAACAATATTAAAAAATTAGGAAAGTATTAATAAGAACATATTAAAATAATATTAAATTGAAATAAAATACGTAGCGCACAGCAGATGAGTAGACAAAGACTCGCACGTATGTAAAACGCAGCTACGGCCGCTTCTGCTTGAGCAAGTTTGCCCACGTGTGATGGGAGGCGACCAACCAGGCAGCGAGGCCTCTGACCGGGTGAGCGCCGGTGATGACGTCATCGGACTCCCAGCGAATCACAAGTGTGTTTTCAGAGCTCAGCCAATCGTAGGGCTTTATCTGTGGCTTTAAAACGACCCGTTCTCTTTTCCTGTTTTCTTCCTTTTTCCAAGGTATGTTTTTGAGATAACAAGGGAGTACAGGAGGAAAAAAATTGAGCTCCGGGGCAGGAAGCATGAGATAATTAAAATGGCGCCACTATAAACAGTTGCCTGCACCATGGCGGGCTCGAGACCGACCATCAGGCCCAGTTGGATAGTCTACCGGCACCATAGCCCACGTGTAAAAAAAAAAAAAATATATATATATATATACAGTCGTCCCTCAAATAGTACGGTTTCCAATAGTTCGGCTTCGGTTTTATACGGATTGTCATAGAAGATCTTTTAGGATTTTTAAATTTCCTGCTTGTCGGGAAATTAAAAAATCCTAAAAAAATCTATATATATATATATATATATATATATATATATATATATATAGATATATATATATATATATATATATATATATATATATATATATATATACTGTTAAGCCTTGCTAACTCGGACTAATAGGGGGAAAGGTTGTCACGTACCACTAAGTCTTCCCTGTCCAATTTCTCCAATCCCTCTTGTATCCTGTATAATGCTTTTAGGTCCCCTCTCTCTTTTCTTCTTTCCAATGTTGTTAGTCCCAATTTCTCCAGTCTTTCTTCATAAGTATGTTCTCTCAGAGTTTCCGGTAGTTTAGTCGCAGCTCTCTGTATTCTTTCCAACTTTCTAATTTCTTTCTTCAATCTAGGTGACCACACTAATGCAGAATATTCCAGTCTCGGACGTATCATCGATGTTATTAGTTTCTTCACCATTTCTTAATCTAGATTTGTAAATGCTGCTTTTATGTTTCTAAGAAGATTGTATGTTTCCCCAGTTATTCGATCTATATACTCTCCAAAGGATAACTTGTCTGTTATTGTCACTCCCAGATATTTTTCCTCTGTTTTTTTCATGATTCTTTCATTACTCAGAGAGTAGTTCCCCGATATTCGTCTACTGCTCTTGCCAAACTCCATCACACTACACTTCTCTGTATTGAATGTCATTTCCCATTTTCGTGACCATTCGCTTATTCTGTCTAGATCCTGGCTCAGGGCTACACAGTCTTCTTCATTAGCCACCCTCCTCATTATTTTAGCATCATCAGCAAACATATTCATATAGCTTATCACCCCTTCTGTCATGTCATTAATATATATTGCAAACATAATCGGAGCTAACACTGATCCTTGGGGGACTCCACTAGTCACTTCCGTCCTGCTTGATTTATTGTTCCTAATTACTGTTCTCATTTCTCTCTTCGTTAAAAAGTCTATAATCCAATCCAACATTGAACCTCCCAGCCCTCCAACATGATTAAGTTTCCATATTAATCTCTTGTGGGGCACTCTATCAAATGCTTTCTTTAAGTCCAGATACACGCAATCCGCCCAACCGTCCTTCTCCTGTATTATATCAATTACTCTTGAATAGAAGCTTATCGTATTAGTTACACAAGATCGTCCTCCTCTGAATCCATTTTTTTCCATTCTGAATACATTCTTTTAGCACCCAATTTGATGTACCATCCGGTTCTGCTGATTTCCTCGCATCCAGCTCTTCCGATAATTTTCTAACTTCATCTGTTGATGTTTGTATCCTTTCCAGTCCAACTCTATCCTCCAGCACTGCATCTACACTTTCAAATTCACTCTCCCTTGTGAACACTGTTTGGAAACAATTATTCATCACTTCTACTATTTCACTTGTACTGTCAAAAGTTTCACCATTTTTTTTTTTTTTTTTTTTACAACTCAAGGGCACAAAAAAAAAAAGGAAACAATACTAAAAAAAAGCCTGCTGCTCGCTGCTCCTAAAAAGAATCAAAAGAGGTGGCCGAAAGATAGGTCAATTTCGGGAGGAGAGGTGTCCTGATACCCTTCTCTTGAAAGAGTTCAAGTCATAGGCAGGAGGAAATACAGATGAAGGAAGATTGTTCCAGAGTTTACCAGCGTGAGGGATGAAAGAGTGAAGATGCTGGTTAACTTTTGCATAAAGGGTTTGGACGGTATAGGGATGAGCATGAGTAGAAAGTCGTGTGCAGCTGGAGGGGGGGAGGCATGCAGTTAGCAAGTTCAGAAGAGCAGTCAGTGTGGAAATATCGATAGAAGATAGAAAGAGAGGCAACATCGCGACGGAATTTAAGAGGTAGAAGACTATCAGTAGGAGGAGGAGAGCTGATGAGACGAAGAGCCTTAGACTCCACTCTGTCCAGAAGAGCTGTGTGAGTGGAGCCCCCCCACACGTGAGATGCATACTCCATACGAGGGCGGACAAGGCCCCTGTATATGGATAGCAACTGCGTGGGGGAGAAGAACTGGCGGAGACGATACAGAACGCCCAACCTCGAGGAAGCTGATTTAGCGAGAGAGGAGATGTGAAGTTTCCAGTTGAGATTTTGAGTTAAGGATAGACCGAGGATGTTTAGTGTTGAAGATGGTGATAGCTGAGTGTTGTCGAAGAATAGGGGATAGGTGTTTGGAAGATTGTGTCGAGTTGATAGGTGGAGAAATTGAGTTTTTGAGGCATTGAAGGACACAAGGTTCCTTCTACCCCAATCGGAAATGATAGCAAGGTCTGAAGTTAAGCATTCTGCAGCCTCCAGTCGGGAGTCATGTACTTCCTGTTGTGATGGTCTTCTATTGAAAGAAGTTGAATAATGCAGAGTGGAGTCGTCGGCGTATGAGTGGACAGGACAGTTTGTTATGGAAAGAAGATCATTGATGAATAACAGGAAGAGAGTGGGTGATAGGACAGAGCCCTGTGGAACACCACTGTTGATAGGTTAGGTTTATGAGAAGAACAGTGACCGTCTACCACAGCAGAGATAGAACGGCTGGAAAGGAAACTAGAGATAAAGGAACAGAGAGAGGGATAGAATCTGAATGAGGGCAATTTAGAAAGCAAAGACTTGTGCCAGACTCTATCGAAGGCTTTCAATATGTCTAGCGCAACAGAGAAAGTTTCACTGAAACGGCTAAGAGAGGATGACCAAGAGTCAGTTAAGAGAGCCAGTAGAACGCCCCTTGCGGAACCCATACTGGCGATCAGATAGAAGGTTAGAAGTGGAAAGGTGCTTTTGAATCTTCCGGTTAAGGATTGATTCAAAAGCTTTAGATAGACAGGAAAGTAAAGCTATAGGGCGGTAGTTTGAGGGATTGGAACGGTCACCCTTCTTAGGCACAGGCTGTACAAAGGCATACTTGCAGCAGGAAGGAAAGGTAGATGTTGATAGGCAGAGACGAAAGAGTTTGACCAGGCAGTTAGTCAACATGGGAGCACAGTTTTTAAGGACAATAGGAGGCACTCCATCAGGTCCATAAGCCTTCTGAGAGTTGAGGCCAGAGAGGGCATAGAAAACATCATTTGGAAGAATCTTAATAACAGGCATAAAGGAGTCAGAGGGGGGATGAGTAGGAGGAATGTGCCCAGAATCGTCCAGGGTGGAGTTCTTACAGAAAGTTTGAGCGAAGAGTTCAGCCTTAGAGACAGATGAGACGGCAGTGCTGCCGTCAGGGTTAAGGAGAGGAGGGAAAGAGGAAGAAGTGAAATTGGAGGAGATATTTTTGGCTAGATGCCAGAAGTCACGGGAAGAATTAGAAGAAGCAAGGTGTTGACAGTTTCTATTGATAAAAGAAGATTTGGTAAGTCGGGGAATAGATTTGGCACGATTCCGGGCTGAAATGTAAAGGTCATAGTTAGCGGGAGTTCGAAGACTCTGGAACCTTTTGTGAGCTGCCTCTCTATCTTTAATAGCACAAGAACAAGCATGATTAAACCAAGGCTTTGTAGCATGAGGAGTAGAGAAAGAACGTGGATTGTAAGCCTCCATTCCAGAGACAATCACCTCTGAGATGCGCTGGGCACACACAGAGAGGTCTCTCTCCTGGAAGCAGTAATCATTCCATGGGAAATCGGAAAATTACATCCTCAGGTCGTCCCACCGAGCTGAAGCAAAATGCCAGAAGCATCGCCTCTTCGGTGGGTCCAGAGGATGTACAGGAGCGATAGGACAGGATACAGAAATAAGGTTATGATCGGAGGAGCCCAATGGAGAGAACAGTTTGGCAGAGTAAACAGAAGGATTAGAGGTAAGGAAGAGGCCTAGAATGTTGGGCCTGTGTCCAAGACGGTCGGGAATGCGTGTAGGGTGCTGAACCAACTGCTCTAGGTCGTTGAGAAGAGTAAAGTTGTAGGCTTGTTCACCAGGCTGGTCAGTGAAAGGGGGTGAAAGCCAAAGCTGGTGGTGAACATTGAAATCTCCCAAGATGGAGATTTCAGCAAAGGGAGAGTGAGTCAAGATGTGCTCCGCTTTAAAATTCAAATAGTCAAAGAATTTTACATAGTTAGTAGAGTTAGGTGAGAGATAAACAGCACAGATGTATTTAGTAATAGAATGACAATGAAGTCTTAGCCAGATGATGGAAAATTCAGAAGAGTCAAGGTCGTGGGCACGAGAGCAAGTGATGTCGTTGCGCACGTAGGCGCAACATCCAGCTTTAGATTGAAATTTAGGATAGAGATAGTAGGAGGGAACAGAGTAGAGGTTGCTGTCAGTAGCCTCAGAAACCTGTGTTTTGGTGAGGAAGAGAAGGTGAGGTTTAGAGGAGGAGAGATGGTGTTCCACAGAATGAAAGTTAGAACGAAGACCACGAATGTTGCAGAAATTGATGAGGAGGTTCGAGGAGTTATCAGGACACCTCTCAAGTCGGCAGCCAGAAGGGGAGTCCTCCCTGGATCTCATCTCTATTTTTCAGTTTTCCATTTATGAACTTATAAAACTCTATTTTTCAGTTTTCCATTTATGAAATTATAAAACAGTTTCGACTGGTCTTTGCACTTATCCACAATATTTTTCTCAAAATTCCTCTTTTCTTCTCTTCTTATTTTGACATATGAGGCATCTAGAGCTCAAGGGGCAAACAAACAAACATGGCAGATTTTGAGTTTTTTCTGGTTTCTGCTTGATGGAGGCACTGGGCAACCCTCTGTGAACGTGAAAATAGGAAATTGGTCTCTATGGCCCAGTAGAAGGGTGGTGAAAGTAGCCTGTTTTTGGCAGTCTGCAGAGTGTATGGCTGCATTTTCACCAAGCGAATCGAATTGATTCAATTCATGAAGAATCATTTGACTCAATTCATTTTGAATCAGCATAGTTCCAACTGACTGAGTTTAAATCAACATTCAAAAAGCAGTACCAAGCCTGGCTTTCACAAGAATGGGCGTACACGCTGTCGCTGATATAGCAGCGTTGCTGTGGCTTATGCAGTGTAGGCGTAGGCGTCAGCAAAGTGTTTGGGTGCATGAAGTCATTATTAAAAGACTAAACTAATCAGGACGTCCACTACCATGGTGCTAATTCCTCGGGTGACTCGCCGTGACTGATGAAAAAATGGGTCCAAACCAATCGGTGATTCTGAATCGTCATGATTTGAATTGATTCGATTCGCCTGGTGTAAACGGTTACATTGAAATTAGTGTGGCGAATCAAGACGAATCATGAATCGTGTTGAGTCTTCATGAATTGAATTGATTCGATCCGCTTGGTGGAAATGCAGCCAATGAAGTCGGCTGTCGGTGCTCTAAGGGGGAAGAGCACTAGTAAAACACTCATAAAACACTTAAATATGGAAATTTTGTCTTAAAATTTAAAGTGGCTGTTAGTTACATCATGTTATTTTAATTTTCCAAGTTTGGATTAAATTGGATAAACATGCAGTAATAAAAAAACATCTTTAGGTGTTTGTTTGTGTTTTTTTTTAATAACACAATTTCACACAAACACTGATTCCATCGAAATTGTCTATCTGAAAACTTTTTGTTGATGTAGGATGATATTGCTATGTGTGTTTTTCATTATGTTTTTGCTATGCTTGACTTTGAAGACCTGTAGCTCAAAACTAGGTGATTGGCTTGTCCGCCGCTTGAGCACCAGATGCCTCATATGCATTCCTCTTCCTTTTGTACTCATTCCATAGATCTATCCTCCCATTTTTTTTACATCTATTCCATGCCTTCTCCTTTTCCTGCTTGGCATCTAGTACACACTTTCTATTGTACCACTCTTCTCTTGATTTCTGGCCTTCTTTCATCCTTGGTACCCACTTTTCCACTCCTTCGTTATAAATCCATAGAAAGATAGCCCATTTTTCTTCCACATTGTCAGCCTCAAAAAAAGTATCCCATTGTGCTGCCTCATGCTTCCTAAGTTGTTCAAAATTTGCCTTATTAAAGTTGAACCATTCTTTCCTGTAGTCCTCATTCCTGATTTTTCTACCTTCTTGTAATATGTACTCGATAAGTACATGATCGCTCTTCCCTATAGGGCTCTTATAGTTCATCTCCTCTATGATATCTGGCTCCCTGGTGATTATCAAGTCCAATCTACATGGCTCGTCTTCCCCTCTGAATCTTTATTTTCCTCTACTCACTGTGTGAGGAAGTTATCTATAACCAATTCCAAAACCTTGTTCCCCCATGAAGCTTCACTTCCTTCCGTTGACCAGTTTTCCCACGACACTTCCTTACAATTAAAATCTCCCATTACAGGTAACTCTCGATTTACGCGAGTATTGTGTCCTTGAAGAGGTCGCGTAAATCAAAAACAATGTAAATCAAACAAGGGGTAGGTTTCTATCGAAAAATAAATATTCACTTCATTCAGTGGAGAGAGAGAGAGAGAGAGAGAGAGAGAGAGAGAGAGAGAGAGAGAATATCCATATCACCGAGATATCCACTCAGGCACTCAGTCTCAGCCTCACTCATGTGAGGAAGAAATGAGAGACACCATGAACGACTGGCTAGTATTGGTAATGGTACCAAACAGTCTGGTACCGGTACCGTACCATATAGCTGGTACCAGTACTGGTACCGGTACCTGCACACCTCCATTGTTGAGAAGCGTGGCCGTGGCAGCGTGGGTTCTGTATTGTTGTTCAAGTGGCGCGCGGGAAGAACTGAGCTCAGCTGTGTGGCCGTGCTGCCACGGCGCCGTGTGAGTCCAGTTGCGTGAAACATCTGGTGGCCACTCCATAAAATATCGCGTATAAGTGGAAAAAAATGTGTAAATTAAACATTTATTTTGATTTTGGACCCCGCGTTATTTAAAAAATGCGTAAACCAAACTCGCGTAAAACAAGAGTTACCTTATCAGAATTTTTTCTTTCTCCAGCAATCTCCTTAGGCAGTCTATTGTATCTTCCAGCTTCTTTTTGTACAATTCCTCTGTCTATGAGCTGTTTTTTTTGGGGGACATACACCACTACTATATTTCTGGATCCTCCCCTTTGCATTCTTACTCCCACATTTAAGACCTTCGCTTCCCCTTCCCCATAGGTGACACCCTCCTTGTTTATTTTCTCTATTTCTTGTCCATACATTGTATTTACCATTCCCTAAGTTAAATGCATCAATACTACCAGACAATGGACAAGTTGCCTGAAAAAAAACATTGGTGCAGATGATGTGCCAATGGATTCCTAAGCCATAAAAAGTCATCCCAATAATAATAATTTCAAAGAAAGTCAACAAGAAATATATTAATATAACATTTAAAGTTGAAGAAAAGTCACGTGACTCCGAAACGCTGAGTGATTGGTGGTGACGTCAGTGTTTAGACAGGTGTGGCGGGAGAATTGTACACGTGTGCGGACCTGGAAAGGAAATCTGTACACTAACTCAACCATGCCAGAGGAATGGGGGAAAAAGTTTTATTGGTGTTACATGCCAATGTGCACTAATACTGGCAAGTCAACTCCAGGCAAAATATTTGTCACAGTGCCCAGTGACCTTAAGATAAGAAAGAGATGGTGGCTGGCCGCTCGGCGGGAGTTCACGATGGCCTGCAGTACAGCCTTATTTTGCTGTGAAGATTATATCAATGTGAGTATTACTGAAGTGAAATGTACTTTTTCACACATAAGTATCAATGACGTAGGTGTGCTAGGTGTGGGGCACACAAAGAGAGTGCTGTATACAGTATGTAGCCTATTGACAAAACACGGGGTAGCAAGAGGGAGGTACATGAACTTAGTGTCTTTTTATACAAACAGAAGTGTTATAAATAAGATAGACACACTCAGGGGTATTGCATTTACAGAAGAGTTAGATATTATAGGTATTACCGAAACTTGGTTAGATACAGCAGGCAAGCATTTCTTACCTGAAGTATGAATGGATGGGTACACTCTTTTTCACAAGGAAGGTAGGAGATGGGGAGGTGTAGCACATGAAATAACTATGTTAATGCCACAATAAAAACAGATAGGCGTATGAAATCATTATGGATTGACATTATTATTATTATTATTTTTTTTTTTACGTTGTTGCCTATTGCGCCGGTAGGCATCTTCCCGGTGGGGCCTGATGGTCGGCCCAAGGCTTCTTTCAGGTGGGGCCTGATGGTCGGCCCAGCCCGTTCTGGCGCAGGCGAGTGTTTATAGTGGCGCCATCTTGCGTTGGCTCATGCTGCCCCCCGGAACTCGTTCTTGATTCGCTTGGACGGCTTCCTCTAGAGTCCGGGTTGATGGGTGGTCGTCAGGACAGCATGTGGGTAGTTTTAAGCCACTCGGCGGTGACTGAAAAATCCGAGTGGTAGCGTGAGGATTCGAACCCGCGTCGTCCATCACGCGGCGAATGTGGGTCCAGTACGCTACCAGTTCAGCCACCGCCTACCCGTATAGGAAGGATAAAGTTTGTTGTAGGGATTATATATAGGCCTCCAGATTTAGATGAAGAAGCTAGTGTCCCCTTGATACAGGAGCTTGCAAGGGCATCCAGGTTTAATAATATGTGCATTATGGGGGACTCCTCATCCAAATACACAAATGCCGTCCTTATGTTTCTCAGCAAATTCATAGTTTGTCCCGTTATCCTGTTGATGTGTTTGTCCGGTGACATGTTCTCTGAGACAGTCACTCCCAAATCTTTTTCTTCCATTCCTCTGGATATTATCTCACTTCCCATCTTATAATCATATTCACATTTTCTACCGCTCCTACCAAACTCTATTTTTTTACATTTCCCAAGGTTGAATTCCATCTCCATGTACCACTCCACTCCCATATTTTATCCAGGTCCCTCTGCAATGCCTCACAGTCCTTCACATCATTCACTCGTCTCAATAGCTTTGCATCATCTGTGTGTGTGTGTGTGTGTGTACATGTAGTGCGGCGACTATGCCTGATGAACGAGCCTCCCATAACCCACTTAGCCAGTGGGGTACCTCTTTGGCCAACTCGGTAAAGAAGTGTCTCCCCCGTCACGTTGGTTGCGGGTTCAATCCCAGGCAGCCGGCGAATACCCTAACCTCGTCTTGATTAATTTCTCGTGTGTTTGGATACATGCAGAGGTCGTATTGGAGAATAGGAAAAGAGAAAATAAACTCCTGGGGCATAACATACACACACACACACACACACAAACATACGCGCGCGCGTTTGCATGACATGAATTACTGCACTGTCACCTTGTGATGCTGGCGTTGACAATGCTGCTGTCTCTCCCGTCTCCATGGCAACGAGTACCCCTCACCCATCCCTCCCTCCCGCGCTGACAGGGGAGCTTCCATTTGCGCCAAAATACAACTTTGGAAAGCAATTATACGAACACAAAGATAACTACTACAACTTCCTTTTGCAAGTAGATGCAGTGTCATCCTCCAAAGACACTGGAATGCTGTCTTTACCGATACTGTAATCACAACCTTTTTCTAACACTGCCGCATCATAAGGATAGCTCACCACATTGCAGTAGCAGTTTGCCCTTAACCCCTTCACTCCGGCGACATCGGTGTCCGACGGGCTTCCGACGACGTCACCGTATGGAAAGGGTTAGTCCTCTTCTAAACCTCTTAATCCTCTTCCATTTCCTCTTAATCCTCTTCTAAACCTCTTAAGAGGAAATGGAAGAGGAATTTAGAGGAAGATTGAGAGATTTAGAAGAGGATTAATCCTCTTCCATTTCCTCTTGACCCTTTCCATATTGTGACGCTGATGTCTGTGTCATGGATGGAAAGGGTTACATTACCGAATTTGCCGTAATCTTTTTTTTTTTTTTTTTTTTAGCAGCTAGTGGACTTTTTGGTTGCTATTTTTATTTTTGCCCTTGAGCTGCCCCTTTTGCTGTAAAAAAAAAAAAAATAATTGAAATGCAAGAACCAAGTAAACCGAGTAATACTCACTCAAATCCAAGAACTGAGTAAATCGAGTAGTACTCAGACTGAAACTCACATTCCTAATACACACGGGTGGATGAATTTCAACACGGTACTGTGTCTGTTGTCGACTGCTTGTCATACGAGGGGTGCAGATTATCACATTTACTGACATACGAGGGGTGCAGATTATCACATTTATCACATTTACTGACATACAAGGGGTGCTGGTTATCACATTTATCACATTTACTGACATACAAGGGGTGCTGGTTATCACATTTATCACATTTACCTCATTGTCAAAGTTCATGACAATGTTGCCTCCATTTGTGAATCTCAAATCAGTTATTTGAATACCATTCAATGCCTTCATATCTGTTGCCTTCTTTTCCTGGGTAGAAGCTTTAACAACTAGGAGATTCGTCTTGACTTTTCTGTCTCCCTTCGCCACCTCAGCCCAGCTGAGTTCCACATGGTCAATGCGAAGCACATCACCTGCCTCCCCCAGCTCCTGCACCTTTTTAGTCCTTGACTCAACTTTAACTTTTACAGATGACATTTCCTTAGATAATTCTTCTTTAAATTCATCCAATTTTTCCACACTTGGTGGCCAGATATGCCTTGTGAAAACATGGAGTTCAAATTCAGTTTATTTTTTGTAGATTATCCTGCTTGATTCCTGTCAGATGAGCACATTTCACATGACTTCATTTAGGACACAAACAGCATCCGATCCATTCCATCGCTTTTCCTGTAAAATCTTCACAGACATAACACCAATCTTTCACATCCCTGCTCCTGGCCCTGCCAACCATTGTCGTCAGTGTCACGTGTGCTGCCTTAAAAGGCAGTGTGCAACCATTGGGGCTATGGACAACCGCGGTTGCCCATATGCCCAACCGGGAGCGAGTTGTTGGTTGTCCTTATGAATGGAAAACGGTTGTGAGTACGAGCGTGGGTACGTTGGTACCGAACGGCTGCATGTAAACAAACAGACGACAGCAGTGGCTGAGGAGTGAGGAGCAGTGGAAGATGGCCCACCAGGAGACTCGTAAAATGGACTGGCAGAGCTGCTTTGCTTACTACTTGATTAACAAGATAACAGAACGCCCCGTGCTGTGGAACCACAGTCCAAAAAACATTTTTCTCGAGTCTATGAAAATTGTAGATCTCCCAGTGATGTTTTCTTCTTCTTCTTTTGACCTGTAATGCTTGGCAGCGACGGTGAAAAGTAATATTGAAAAATTGCAAAAGGGCATAGAAAAGCAAAATCAGGGAAAGAAAAGGACAGAAAAACACCTAAGTTCAGGGTGAAGTGTATAAGTGTGCACTGTAAAGTTAAGTGCATGTTGTGAAGTATAAAAGTGTGGAGAAGGAGGACCTAAGAAGTGATACACAGCGTTACAGGTCAAAAGAAGAAGAAGAAGGTCCACTACACTGGCCGGTGTTGCGAGAAATATCTCCCCGATGAAATTAGTCATTCTGCTGTCCACCATGCATGCGCACTGTGGGAATACACAGCATTAAAAGTATTAATTTGTCTGGTTTTGTTCTAGTCTGTCCGCTTGTGATCTTTGTGAGCGCTGAGGGAAATATGGAAACAGTAAGCAAGTTGAACCTCTGCGAGCTATTTCGCGGCGACGGCAGCGGTTTACGTTCAATAGGCATTGAAAAGTCCATCATGATATTAGTGATTTCATGACTTTTAACAGAAAGAGTTAGCAGATTATTTCATGACACACAGAAAACTACCAGAAAAATATAGGTTTGTCCAACTGTCCCACGGTTGACCGCGAGCGACCGCCCTGTTTTTAGCAGACGACACCACGTGGATCACAAGCGTGTATTCAGAACTGCCAGCCAATTGTAAGGCAGCCGCCTTCAACTGTGGCTTAAAAACGATCTGTTCTTTCTTCCCATTTTCTGTCTATTTACAAGGTACATATTTTGAGATAACAAGGTAGGAAAATCGAAAAAATTGTGATAACAAGGGAGTAGATTCGGAAAAAGTCATTATTTTCCACAGGTTGGAACCAATAAGCGCTTTTACATGGATTTCAATACCTCGAGTTTCGTGATCCTCGAGCTTAGTGCCATACCTTCGGAATGAAGCAAGTGCGAAACTCGAGAGGGTACTGTATTATTATTATTATTATTATTATTATTATTATTATTATTATTATTATTATTATTATTATTATTATTTTTATTATTGTTGTTGTTGTTGTTGTTGAAGTTTACATGTGATCACTTTGCAGCGTGAACAATGGCATCAGTGAGACCAAAGGAAACTCCTGCCAAGAAGAAGGAGGAGGAGGAGGGAGAGGAGGTAAAGGCCAAGGAAACAAGTCCACAGAAAAGAAAAGCTGAGGATGAGTCCACCATGGAGGTCACAGAGGTAGGTCATGGTCAGGTCACATATTTGGTGGTACACTAGACTCTTTATTTACCATGAGACAGGTACCCCCCAAAAAAGCACTAAATAGAAGTGTTATTGTATTGGGATTTATTGATTTGGGACTGCTGGGACTCTTTTTCTCTCCTTTTTTTTATGTGTGTGTGTTTTTACCTATCTTTATTTACCTATTTGTAGTATACAGGGCCCGAGCTCAGGCTCGGTCATTCCTGTCTGCCAATCTGTATTTGTCTAACTTTTCCTTCATTTTATGGACACTGCCCACTTCAACAATGTCTTTGTTTAGTCCATTCCATGTATCCACACTCCTGTATGGAAAACTGTACTTATTTAGGTCTTTCAAGTAAGTTGCCTTTCTCAGTTTCTTGCTGTGTCCTCTTAGTTGCCTCCTCCCTTCCATCTCGATTAACCCGTAAAGTGTTTAGTACGTATATATACGTTCGGGAGGGAAAGTGTTTAGTACGTATATATACGATCATCGTTTTCTTTTACTTCATGGCACCTAAACCTGTAGAAATGGTTCAAGATGTCTTTTCTATGCCTAAATATGATTTTGAAAGCTCACTCTCATTTTTATTGTATTGCTGTGGTCTATTACATAGAATGTATCCATGACCACGAATGATTTATTGAAAAAATAGGTATATTTATAAAAATATGTCAGTGGTGTCATAATTACTTATCAATATACTCAAAATACTGTTCAGTAGATCAGCTATTTTTATATCATTCCAACTTGAATAGCAATTTCAATATATTTTGTGTTCATGCGTACAGTCATCGCCGGTTGTGTTGGCAGCCCTGGGGCGTGGCCATGGGTTGGCCCAGCAATGAGTCATGATAGCCAGACACGCTGCTACACCCTCGCTGTTAGCACGTGTTGTCCTGTGCAGTGCAGTGTTAGCTATACAGGCAGCCTCGTTGGGCCCAACAGGGTTGTTGCTGTCTGTTTCTCCTTTGTATTCATTCCTGGCTCGGAACCTGAGTCATCAGTTTCCCAGCCATACAGATTTTCATGGGATATGCTACAGTCCAGAGGTAATACACAATTACCTCTTAGATATACTTGTAAAATTGGGATGTTATGTAAATTGTACAGTAGCAGAGCAATACCAAATTGGTCGGCAGCAAATGCAAAGACTCTGAAGCTACGAAGTAAATGGGAAAATGTTAGGGGTAATTGATCAGCTGGCGGGCGAGGCGGGCTGTGGTATGCAGGAGTACCAACATAAAAAACATAAAATTCGTATAATGGGTTATTTGGGCAGCTGTGTGTAATTTTTTTGTTGTTGGTGTTACAAAACATGTTATGCTTGTGCAATGAAGGGATAATATTGTGCTACTTATATACACATAGAGAAAATATAGTCTGTACGAGCGTGATAAATTTGGTACTATGATATGACTATAGAAAGGCTAGACAAACAATCCTCAGATATATTTTACAAGAAACTCAAACTAAACAATATATAGTCATGGAAGAAGCATTCACAGTGTGTCGGAAATAATAAATAAGAAGCGGAAGTTACATAGTACTGTTCTACATGTTTCGTCTTACGCACCACCACTGGAGTATTGGTGCCACGCGTGAAAGGACTCACAGAAAACGACAGCTTACAGGGAACACACATATATCGCATTTATATCGTTCAAATCAGCTATTTTTTTTCAATTTTATAAGACAATAATATTATTTGGCCAAAATCCAACCCCACATGACCTGTTTCACTCCTATAAAGCAACACTGTACGGGTTAAATAATTTCTATCCAACAGGTCCATTCCACTTCCTGTACAATGCTATCAGGTCTCCTCTTTCTCTTTTTTTCTGTGGGTGTTGGTAAACCTAGTTCCTCAAATCTAGTCTCATATGACAGAATTGATAGTTCTGGTACCATTTTAGTTGCAATCCTTTGAATCCTTTCAAGTTTTCTTATATCCTTTTTCTTGTGTGGTGACCAAACAACCACTGCATACTCTAGCCTTGGTCCAGTGACATCTCAAGTAATGGACGGCAGACTCTTGATTTTGCGGTGCCCTTGTCATTAAGCCATGAATTTTGGAAAATCAACCGCTTTGGTGCGAATCGCCATAACTTCCTTGTTTTTGGGGCTACAGAAATGTTTTTGGTATCAATTGACGGCAAAATGAAAGGGCTATATTTTTTAATGATCGACCGGACTCGAAAACTGACTCGAAAGGGTAAAAAATCGAATAAATTTGCAAAAAATGACTCTGAAAAAAACTTTTTGAGTTCCCAACCTTGAAACCCACTCATTTTTTGAGAATTTCAAAAACCTTATTTAACAAATAATTTAGCCCTACCAATGTGCTTTCCAATATGATGCATAACATTTCCCTACTCCCAATAGTTTCATCGCTGGAGCTCGGAACGTAAACCTTTTTGAGAGTGATTTTGACGAACTCCAGACACTTTGCCATTTTTGTCTAGTGTGGCATTGCTATTGCCTCTAGAAGGCTGTAATTTGGCAATGTAGTTTGTCCAACTCAAAGGATTTTTTGATAGCTTGATTCCAAGTTTGTTGTCGAGCCGTCACAAAATAGCCTGTTTTTCGGCTCTTTTGCCACAATTTGGACGCGTCCTAGTTTTTTGCTTATAACTTTTTTTGTTTATTTAGTGGTTTCCATTTTTTTTCTAATTACACTGGTCAACAACCAAAATGCCTCCGAGACCAGAGTAGCAATTTCCAACTAATTTTAGGTCACTGATAATGTATATCATGGATAAAATTGTTTGTTAGCTCTACTTTTTAAGATACACCTACATGTCACAATAGGTTCCAACAGGCTCGCAGCAGTGTGTTTATTACCCCACTCACAGTATCACTGCCCTTCATTATTGTTCCAGCAGTCACAGAAGGTGGTTGTGCTGTGCAGGTTTATATTTTGAGGTGAAAAGTAGGTTCTCGTCTTCGATAGTGGAATCTCCAAGCATGTGCTGTGAAGATTTCAAAATTTTGTGAATGTCAGCAGCAGTTCAACGATTTCTTCGTAGTGGAAGGTGATTTAGTGGCCTGCAACAATAGTAATGGTCTGATGGAAGCACTTGGCATCGAGTACGAACCCAGTCACTGGAGGCTGTTCATAGATTCATCAAAAACGAGTCTAAGCGGTGTCTTGCTGCATATGGGTAGGCGGTGGCTGAACAGATAGCAAGACGGCCCCGCATTCAGGAGGACGTGAGTTCAATCCCCGACCGGTGCCACCAAGCTGGGATTTTTCAGCCGCCGCCGAGTGGCTTAAAACTACCCACATGCTGTCCAGAAGACCACCTATCAACCCGGACTCTAGATTCTAGGATTAAAGATGAACTTCGGGAGGGCAGCATGAGCCAATGCAAGATGGCCCCACTATAAACACTCGCCTGTGCCAGAACGGGCTGGACAGACCATTAGGACCCACTGGGAAGAAGCCTTGGACCGACCATCAGGATCCACCAGGAAGAAGCCTACCGGCGCAATAGGCCAAGATGTAAAAAAAAATAATGGCAATAGTACATCATCAGTTCCTGTGGGCTATGCACCACATATGAAATACTTTTATGAGAATATAAAGCATATGTTGCAATGCATGAAATATGATGAACATTAATGGCAGCTCTGTGGTGACTTAAAGGTTGTTGCTGTTGTGATCGGCTTGCAGGGCGGATACACCAAATACTGCTGCTTTCTATGTGAATGGGACGGCCGTGCAAGAGGTTCCCACTTCATCAGGAGAGACTGGCCACCTCGTCAATCACTGGAGCCTGGGATGAAAAATGTTCAACATCCAGCTCTCATTGAACCAAACAAAATTTTGCTACCACCACAACACATAAAACTGGGGCTCATGAAAAACTTTGTAAAAGCTATGGGCAAATCCGGTCAGGGATTCAAGTATTTAACATCAAAATTCCCTTCACTGAGCAACGCTAAGATAAGAGAGGGAGTCTTCATTGGTCCTCAGATTCGAGAACTTCTTAAAGATGGTGACTTTGAATCAGCCCTTCATGGGGAGGAGAAAGCTGCTTGGGAAGCATTCAAGCCAGTGGTGAAGGGATTTCTCGGAAACAGAAAGGAAGGAAACTATGAAGAATTTGTGGAAAACCTCATCAAGGCTTACAAAAACATGGGATGTAACATGTCACTTAAAATCCACTTTTTGGACTAACATTTAGTCTTTTTCCAGTGAACTGTGGGGCAGTTAGTGACAAACATGGTGAAAGGTTTTGCAAAGATATTTCAACCTTGGAAAAGTGGTACCAGGGCAAATGGTGCACAAGTGTGCTAGCAGACTATTGCTGGACATTGGCAAGAGATGATTCTTCATCCCACCACAAGCGTCAAGCAAAAAGGCAGAGTGTAGGTACGGATTAGAGTTTAAAACGTACTGACACGTCGTATATTATTAAAAAATAATCAAATATTACATGTCTCGTATCTTTAAACCTGTAGCCAATAAGCATTTTTCAAGGTGATATTTGGATTCAGGAGATGAAAATACATATTAGTTAACTAATCCCATTCAAGAAGCATACAACTTTTCAAAAATTGTTGACCAGTGTTATTAATTTGTATTAATAGAGCTTTCATTTACCACCAAGCACGCCTTCCTAGCTTCAGTAGTTTTTGCTCGAGCTTGACCAGAAGTCACGACGAAAATTTGCCGAATCTTCCTCATTTCACGCGCCGCAACGAAAAACCTTCCTGACGCCACAAAAATTAATATATCTGCATAAAAATTCATATATGAACACTTCAATATGTTGACTATTTTGTATTAAAATCATTTGAAGATATCTTGTATATAAAAAGTTACTACAGTACCCTCTCGAGTTTTGCGCTATCCCAGTTTTGCGATCCACGAGTTTCGCGGTTAGTCCAATATTTTTAACCATCCCGACTCGCGCATTATCACCCCGAGTTTCGCGCTGCTTTGACACGTACGGGTCATGTCTACTTGCCATTGGCGTTATGCACACTACCTTTAAAGGTAGCATCACACTGGACGTTTTCCTCCAAACATTGTGGCTATGGCCTATGGCAAGAGAGAGAGAGAGAGAGAGAGGAAACGGGAAGAGAGAACGGGTCGTTTTGAAGCCACATTTGAAGGCAGCTGCCTTACGATTGGCTGACAGTTCTGAAAACACGCTTATGATTCGCTGGGAGTCCGGTGACGTCATCGCCGACGCTCACCCTATCAGCGGCTTCACTGCCTTAAGGCGGTGTCACAATGGCTGTTTTCGTCCAATAACATTCGTATTAATAACATTATTGATGCTAACACTGATCCCTTTGGCACTCCTCTTGTGACCTTTCTCCAATCCAATTTTCCATCTTTTAACATGGTTCTCATTTCAGTTCGTCATTTTTTTTTTTTTTTTTTTTTTTTGTGTGTGTGTGTGTGTGTGTGTGTGTGTGTGTGTGTGTTAGCATGATATGAGTCAGCTCGTGTGTGCATATAAGAAAATCCTCTAAAAGAAACGTCCCATATGGAGGGTCTACTGCATATTGCATTTATACTTTGTCAAATAAAAAATCAGATTAAATAAAAGCCTTAGCTTGATGTCATTGTTTTTCAGGACACCAAAACCTCTCGACCGTTCTTCCCACCAGCCAAGAAGGAGAAGCTGCAGCTGGCCGAGTCACGAAAGATTCCCGTCCCAAACAACAGGTGTGCATGAGTCACTCATCCATCCGCCAATCCATGCATCCATCTCTCCTCCCATCCATCCACGTCCTCACTACAGTCGTTAACACAATTGCCTGATTTCTTAAACATTGTATTAGTCTTCATCAACACTAACATAGCTGATTTGTCTGTTTTGACCCGTTTATGAAGGCTTGGTTAATATATATATATATATATATATATATATATATATATATATATATATATATATATATATATATATATATATATATATATATATATATATATATATATATATATATCACTTTTACGGCTGAAATTGTAATTTGTTGACTTAATTCTGTGAAAAGCCCAAGTTGCTATTAGTACTATTACTGCATTTAGAAAATCTGGTAATAGGCTTGATCCTTTTCACCTCAGCTTTTCCGATACCCTACGCCCCTGTCCACCCAGCAGTGAAAGGGTACCAGGTATTAATCGGGGGTTGTGTCCCATCTCCTGAGATCTGTTCCCTTCTCTTATAATTCCTTCCCCTTCTGTCTCTCTCTGGCCTATGACCACAGATGTTGCGCCGACTAAAGGAAACTTTTCAAACTTTTTCCTTTTAACCTATAGGCCAGCCAGTTAGGTCTGAGGACTGAGTTTGGTGTTGGCAACTGTGTTAAGTGAGAGACGTAATTATGTTCACATCCACAGATACACGCCACTCAAGGACAACTGGGAGAAGGTATACACACCCCTCGTCGAGCACCTCAAGCTGGAAGTTCGCTTCAACCTAAAGACAAAAAATGTTGAGATCAGAGTGAGTGCCTGTTTGTGGTGGCGGCCATGCGCTACATGAACTCTCCCTAATGCATCGCCCTCAACCTCTTCAAACATGCTGCAGTGTTGCTTCTCAGGCCACCTTGTGTTGCTGTTCTCATCCTCACCACTCCTGATCTGGCTGACTGCATGCCTCTATCCCCTCCTCCCTGATCATACTGCAAGACTTTAATTTCCTCCATGAGTATATATTTACCTTTTACAAGTTTATTCATCCCTTCTTTATATAGTTGGTTTTCACAGTCCTTAGATGGTCTCTGTAATGTTTTTAGAAGCACATTTAGCACATTTACATGCACTCTTTGATAAAACCATTTTTTTATACCATTAAAACACATGACACCTGTTTTATTTAAATCGATACAGGGTTTACTGTACTACTACTGCAACTACTACTACTTCTACAACTTCTGCAACTACTTCCAATACTACTATAACCACTTCCACAACTGCTGCTACTACTTTTTCTACTACTACTACTAATGCAACTAATACAACTACTTCCACAACTCTGACAACTACTTTCACTCCTACTACTATTATTGATTTATTACTCGTGGAACTACAAAACAGGTTCCATTCCTTCCATAATAGCCATAACCACTATCACTACTTATACCTCCCTACCTTTTTGAACCCAGCTCACTGCCTTCTTTTCGCCCCCACAGACGGGCAAGGAAACTGAAGACCCAAACAGCATCCAGAAGGCAGCGGACTTCGTGGGGCGTTTGTGTATGGTTTTGACATAGAAGATTCCCTACTTATCAGGCTGGACGACCTGTACCTCGAGACCTTTGATATTAAGGATGGTAAGACACGATGCAATACACATGGTTTTATGCCCTGTTCCAGCATCTCAATCTGTGGCGATGCAGAGATATTCAAATTGCCCCGCTCCAGCACTTTTAACAGCACATTCAATTCCTCACCTACCAATTCTCTCCACTATTTATCCACTCCACTGATCCATTTCACAGGTAGTCTCTTCTTAACCCGTCCGCTGCGATTGGCACAGATTTGGCCTTCTCTGGTAGCCTGGTAACATATAGTCCCAGGGCTTTCTCTGTCTCTGTGGTGGATACAGGGTGGAGTCAGCTACTTTTGGCCGGAGTCGGAGTCGGTAATAATACCCCTGACTCCGACTCCTTTATGTACTAATCATTTATCATGTAATGTGGTTGTGAAGTTTTTTTTTTTTTTTTTTCAAGTGCTGCCTATAGTGCCCGTAGGCTTTCTTGAGCGGCCTCTATGGCAATCCCAGCCCGTTACCGCCGTGATATTTGAGCGCAAAGCCAGTTTTGCTACTTTGTGGGTCATTCCCACAAGTTTGTTGGAGAAATTAACTTTTGTAGGGGGTCCTGTTGGCAGACATTCAGGCAAGCATTATGGGTTAAGTTATTATGGCGGGAATATTGATTTAACGTGGATTTTTCTTTTGTGTGTCTAAAATTGATATATTTCATGATATTTTGCCTCATTAAATAATCATGTAGATTGTAGATCATTGAGATAAATATCTAGACGATGTCAGAGAAAGCTTACCCAAAACACATGAAACATCCTGTACCGAATGTGTCTGATTCTTGTAGTACTCATAGGCGTCTCCACCCTCAAGTCTCAATGTGATTGGCTGATCGATGCTGCTTAGCAGTTGATAAACACTTATCTGAGATAGACCACGTCACTGACTGCCACTATTTTATTAATTTACACAGGTAAGATCATTTAATATTCTGTGATTATAGCAGTTGGCTGATGAAAATGACACACACACACACACACACAATCATTTACTGTCATAAGTTTGGAGTATGATAATCTTATGCTACATATTTTCATTTTTTTATTTTACATTTTTTCATCAAAACGTAACAAAACTACTTTAAACAAAATGACGTTCGGGCAGGACCTGCTAGTAGACCTTAGGTTTTGCAGACTAACTGGGGTACCTTACTCTTACTCCCAAGATGCCGAAAGTCCATTAGTAGAGGCGGAAATTTAAAAATACATATAATAATAACGACAAATCTAATAAATGTAAGTTTATAGTTTATATTGTGTACATTATCTGGACGTTGTCTATATAGGGTACACGTAATTTGGATGTAAATACATATAGGAAAAAGGACCTCAAGAGAGAGTACTGGTGCTACAGGCAGCAAAAAAAAAAAAAAAAAAAAAAAAAAAAAAAAATGCAGTAGAGGGGGCCCCCCATGGGGCCGGAGTCGCAACTTTAAAATTTCCCAGAGTCAGAGTCGGAAAATTTTAACTCTGACTCCACACCCCTGGCTGGATATCCCCTCCCAAGGTACATGACTTTACATTTTATTCATTGAATTGTAGCAGGCACTTTTTGTTCCATTCCTGTAGCTTGGTGATGCCTTCTTGTAGGAAATCAACAGTCAAGGGGTTAACACTTTTTCCCTCAATTTTGCCCTCATACATTCTTGACAGTCATCCTCATTCATTCTTATCATATGTCTAAAGTTGTAAGCCATCTCAGAGCACCACATTTAATTTATTCAGCCACTCCATAATCCTTCCCCTTTGCTGTTACACCCTTACCAAAGATCATACACTTATTCACAACTATCTCCATCTCATCGCCACACCATGTGCACCTCTATATAGGTTTCCACAGTGCTACATTCCACATATATGTCTGATGGTATTGAGGTAGTCCATCCAGTGAGGGAGGGGCTAGAAGGATGAGGCAGGGGAGGAGAGTGAAGGGAGAGAGGAGATAGGAGGATTACCTGATAGAGAATGGAGAATAATGCCATATCTTATACCCTTCTTTACCTCCATGCTCATACTTCTTCCTTACATACTTTTATACTTTCTTCCTTTTTCAGTGCACCTGTCACCTATGGCCTTCCCTGCTCTCTTCCTCCTTGTTGCTGTAATTGCATAAACCCGTCCCCAAGTACTTCAAATCAATCATGTCTGCTATCTTCTCTTCCCCCAACCAAATCTTACACTGTCCCAATTTCATATGACTTTACATAATCAATGATCTCTCTTACCCATTCAAATTACACAGCTTCATTTACTTTCATTTTCCTCCACTTACCTGGTCAGATTGAACCAAAATCGTTCTAGTTTCTTCACACAGTGTATCATCATGGAACAGACCTGCCACCATGGACTGTTCTGTACCTTTTACTTGCAGCCCAAATCTGCTTATCTGGCTTTCATTTCCCTTATACAACTATTCATGTAGATATTAAACAGCCATGGTGACTTCACACGCATTTCACATGAGTGAGTGCCAATGCAACTCTGAACTTTCCATGCCTCTTTGTAATAAGACCTGATCCGTTCAAGTAGACATCCTCCAGGACCATATATCTTCTGGACATCCCAGAAACCCTACCTGTTAATCTTCATAAGCCTCCAGGTCCATAAATGCAGCAAACAGCTTCTCACCTTTCTCTAGGTTTGTTTCAGCTATCAATTTCAATGCAAAGATCTGTTCCCCTCCCTCTCTGAAATCCTCTACACTCATCACCTGCAATTTTGTCAAGTTTTGTCATCCTCTAATGTAGAACCCTTCTATATACCTTTACTGGTAAGTTTATCTCCTAAAGCTCTTGAGATCTCTTTTCCTCGGTTCATCTGGCATTTGACACTTGACACAGCTGCCTTGCTAGATATCCACAGCATCCTCCCCACAACTACATCTTCATGTCACTATCACTCTTGTTAGTTAGGTTGCTCGGGTTAATCTAGGTTCTTTGTTTTTTTCAACATTTCTTTGCAAGGTATGTACCCAGAAGTAGCTTATTGGCAATTAGATGATGGCTTCCCTTGGGCCTGGCTGGGATGCTCTCTGTTAGGTTACTCAAAGTCTTTGTTCAGTTATTTCTTACAGTATAATTTCTTTACAGGGTATGTACAGAGTTGTAAGATTTACAGAGTTTGTATCTAACAGTCATCAGTTCACACATGTACACTGGTTCATCATTTCCTTACAGGCTTGTACAGTTTTGGACAATAATGCTTATCCACTGGGCTTTAAACCCTTTCTGACTTGGTAGCTCCTTTCTGACCGGCAAGATAATGGAGGATGAAGAGGCAGGGGAGGAATAAAGGGAGAGGGAGGGGAGTGGAGGATGAACTAGGGAGAAGGGAGGATAAACTGGCAGGGGAGTAGAGAATGAATTGGAGAGGAGAATGGAGGGTGAGAAAGGGAGAACTGGCAAGGGATAAGGAGAGGAGAGGAGACTTTTATGTGTAGAGAGGGGTTACTGAGGCACAATGATTGTAAGGTGGACCAGTGTTTTCGTCCACGGGTGAATGCGAAAGTAATCCTTTGGCCACACAGCATTTTAGTGGTGAGTTGATGGCTGCCCAAACCTATCAATTACACACCGACAGTCTTCATCACACGTTCACATCCAAGTGGAAATAATTCTTGACAGTGCTGAGTGATGGGTTATTCTACGGCTGTTAAGTTATTCATTCTGCCTTGCTTGCTGTGATGAAAGAGGGTGAATATCTTAACAACCCTCGATCTAATATATATGTCTGAGAACAACAGCACAACTAGCTTATTGCAGCATGATAAACACAAGTACAGGTACAAGGGTGCAGGAGAGCATCACATCAGCAAAGTATAAATGTACAAATTGTAACAAGAATACTGATCTCGTTAGTGTTGGTCCTTGATTGACATTTGTCAGGGAAAGTTGGTGGTGATGATGCGGGTCTTGTAAATAAAATAACATATAGCTTAAAAAGTGACACAGTTCTCTAGAATACATTCATGTCAGATCTTGGATAATGCAGCAAGGAAGGGAAGGAAGCAGTGTTAACGTTAACCCTTACATTACGGCGATCATTTATATAAGTGCGCTGCCACACGCCCCACCCATACGGGGATCGTATATACAGTAGAGAGCCCCATTTAGCGTGAGAATTAGGTGGATGAACGGGGTCGCGCTAACTGAATTCGCGCTAATTGAATAAAGTAACCAATATGAAAAAAATTATTTGGTGCACACGTGGGTCTGACTTTTGGGTTTGATAATTACTCAAAATAATCACTCACATTAAAAAAAAAAAAAAAACTACGATTGGCTGAGCTCTGAAAACACGCTTGTGATTCACTGGGAGTCCGATGATGTCATCGCCGGCGCTCACCCGGTCAGCGGCCTCGCTGCCTTAAGGCAGTATCACACTTGGACAACCGGCAAATCCAAATTTTCCGGGTGTGTGTCACACACGGCCAAGGTCAGTTGCCCGTATCCGCATCCACAACGTAAACAACACACTTGCCCTGTATCAACATGGTGACGTCTGCTACTGCTAAAGTAAGGGCTCTCGCGGCTTGTGCCGTGCATCATGGCAACTTGCGCCGCGCATCATGGCGACTTATGCCGTGCATCATGGCGACTTGTGCCGCGCATCATGGCGGCTTGTGCTGCGCACAAGCCTAGGATTACTGCAGCAAGAGGGCGCTCCTCTCACTGGGTTGACAAAGAATGCCTATTTCTCTCAGTTGCGCATGTGTGTGTGTGTGTGTGTGTGTGTGTGTGTGTGTGTGTGTGTGTACATGATGTGTTAGTGCAGATATACATATATTGTATGTCATAAAATGGAAAATTTTGACTCAGTCATGGAGAGAGAGAGAGAGAGAGAGAGAGAGAGAGAGAGAGAGAGAGAGAGAGAGAGAGAGAGAGAGAGAGAGAGAATGGGCGCATCACTAACATTTTTTGTCTTTTTTTGTGCTTTAGCATCTTTACTTTTTACTTATCTTTATTCATCTTTTTTTTTTTTGGGGGTACACTTGGGCGGGGCATACGGGACTGCCTTGTCAAGCCGTCATAACACTGTTACGAGTAACGAACGCATATTCTAGTTGTAACTTGTTGATCTCTCTCTTTCCATCTCATAATAATCCTATAATTGCATTAGGTACAAGAAAATAACACACACACAAATAAACAAACAAACGATTACGTTAGGCTTCAGTCCTCGTGTCCTGTCACATGTGTCTGGTCAGCAGGGAGAGAGAGAGAGAGAGAAGGAGAGAGAGAGTGGGGTGCTTCCCCACGACCCGTCACGACCACGAAAAAATGCGCAGTATTTTTGGCTGTCATAACTTTTTTATTATTATTAGGAGAGAAGATTTATTACACCACCATATATACTAGATGATTATAAATTTATTACAAAGAAGAAAGACACCATTTCCACCTCTTTTAAATGTAAATTTTCCCCATGCACAGCATCCAGAGAAATATATCGCCACCCGTACTCTAAGGGTTAATGACCTCATCTTTGCCTTCATCATTGTTGTTTAAAGTCCATATTTTCCCATTTAAGAGGGGGTTGGACAAGCGATGACTGTTCTCCTCATCTCCCAATCTTGTGCCATATCTTCCTCTATCCCCAGTATATTCATATCTTCCATCACACACCCACTCCACTTCTTTCTAGGCCTTCCCACTGGCTGCTGTCCTCCAACTCACACCTTGCATTATTTATTTTATTTAAAGTCATTATGAGCTTCTAACAGTTTTAATCCACTATTGTTTTGCTCTCCAGCAGTGAAGTGAAGTCGGTCTTCCTTGCCATAGGTGAGCTACAGAGAACAGATGTACAACGTGTGATGTGGAAGCTAGTCTAGGATGTGCTGGAGACAGGTTGCCTCAAGCTACTGCCCAATAAGCAACAGCATTTTAAAATATCCTAGACTCCATTTACAAGCTCTAATAATGAGAACACCCTACCCTCCACAGTGAAACAGTCCCTGCAGGGTGACCACCTCTCTCGTGCCATTGGTCGTGTGGCAGGGAAGGGCGGCAAGACACGATTCACCATCGAGAACGCGACACGCACCCGCATTGTGCTGGCTGACTCCCGGGTACACATACTTGGCTCCTACCAGAACATACAGATCGCACGCAGAGCCATTTGTAATCTTATACTTGGTGAGTTGCAGAGATGTGTTAGGCTTACTTGCTAGACAAAGATGTACTGTAGATAGGTAAGATTGGTGGGGCTCTAGAATAGTATGGGAAATAGTGAAGGAAAAAAGTTGTTAGAAACTTCTTGAATGTGAGGGAGTGATAGAAAATAATGCATTGGTTGGATTGTTTTGATGGGAAAGAAAGTAAGTGTTGGATGAGTTAGTTAGGTAAAAAATAGATAAGGAATTTGGTGGAAAGATATCAGCAAAATATCTTGAGAAAAAATGGTCCTTTGGAAAGAAGCTAAGAAATGGGGGAGGAAAGAGTGACACTTGCAAAATAGTTATGATAATAGTTAATTGAAGTTGGGGGCTAACACTTAGCTGCTTGTGGCCTCGATGTTCATCTGTCTTCCTGGTACTCAGTGGAGTCTGTGGTGCGTAAAAACCTATTAACCCATGACAGGGCAGTTGTGACGTTGTAGTTACCACAATTTACCTTTCCCAGGTGTTCCCAGGTACCCTATAAATCAGTCCGAAAAAGGATGAAGAGCTAGATGAGCTGGGCGCTGAGTGGCCCGAACTGAAAATTATGTGAGAAGTAGCAAAAGAAGGGTACAGTGGTTAGCGTCTCTAGCTATGAATCTCAGTTCAGGCAGATAGTGTGCAGATCACCTAGCTGTTCATCCTCCCTTTCAGGCTGGTTGATAAATTGGTACTTGGAAAAACCTGGGGAAGGTAAATTGTGGTACCCCAGATGTAACTCTAGCTCTGTGTCCTGGGGTAATGGGTACTTGTCATCAGCTCAAGGGCCAGTGTGACAGAGATGAGCACCAAGGCCACATGCAGCTATAGCATATTCCCCAAACTTTCCCTTTCCCTTTCATTGAAGGATTGGAAGCTGAATGCTGTTTTTATTGACCTGGAGTAGGCTTATGACTGTGATTGAGTTTTTTTTGATGTCCTGCAAATATATGGAGTGTGTGTGGATGGGGTAAATAGTGCTAGATAAATATGCCTGTGTGTGTGTATGCCCCAGGTAATGAGGAGCAGGAAAGGTGATAGTAGTTTTGATTGACTGACATAAGTTTTGATAAAAGGAGGAGAATTGTATTGGCAAGTGTTACTATTACAACCATCATCATTATTACTACTACTACAGCTATTACAAATCTAATCTACTTTTCTCTCTTTGCAGGGAGTCCACCTTCTAAAGTTTATGGTAACCTGAAAGCGTTTGCTGAAAAGGTCAGAGATCGGTTCTGATTTTGACGGAACGTAGGGAAATGCCTCTGAAAGTATATTATCCAAAAGTTATGAATGTGGTTAGGTGTTATGAAAATCGTAAATAAAATTATTGGTTATTCAACTTCAGTTTCATTACCAAAATCCTCATTCCTTATACCTAACAAGTAATTTTTACATCGTACTATTTAACTAAATGATACCTACGTACAATCTTCAGCATTCCAATATTGTGGCTGAGAAAGATGAATAGTATAAGGTGAGGGAAAAAAAAAAAAAAAATACTGGGTGACTTGGAGACTATAATCTGACAAATCTTAAATGGCAGGTGTGATGTAGCACCCCCCTTAACTTTGTTACCACTTCTCCAATGGAGTATATTCAGAGTTGCCAGCCAGCAGATGTCACCAGTGACTAGGTCCTTATGCCCACGAAGCTGGAAGTATTCTTTCAAATCTTGTAAATTAAACTGTGTCTCTGGGACTTGTAACAATTACTCCTCAATACTGTAAGTGATACTATCGTTAATAAAAACATAGTTGATCATGCTTGTTTTTATGTATTGATAAACGATACAAAATAAATGACTTTGAAAATTATCCTCATTAAACTCTTGCATGAGAAAGCACTGTAAAATCAAGAAGTGGACCTAAAAAATAAAATCTATATTACAATATTTGACGAGTACCTGCTTTGGGTGTAAAAGTTTTGCTTTAGACAAATTTTTATTGTGTAAATTATGTATGTGGTATCTCGATGACCATCCTGTATCCAGGATTATTGTAAAGTCAAATAAAGTCGTGGCATAAGGCACCATTTGTAGTATGTTTCTTGCATTTTCATAAATGAATACTTGACAAAACTGCATGGAATGCTAACTACATCTTGAGTCGGTGATGCTAAGGAAGTGTACTTGTTTCAGTTTTACAGTAAGCTTAAGGTTTCTTTGAAGACTATAATAGGCTGCAAAATGACAAGAACAGAGTAGTCTATTCCCTTTAACCCTTTGACTGCAGATTTTCTACAATAAATCACCAAGCTACAGGAATGGAACAAAAAGTGGCTGCTACAATTCAATGAAGAAAAATGTAAAGTCGTGCACCTTGGGAAGGGAAATCCAGCATACCAATTCCACATGGGAAACATTTCACTATCCACCACAGAGGCAGAGAAAGATCTGGGAATATAATGTTGATCAGGCTACCTGGATAGAGAAAGTTGGAAACTCTTCTGCCGTGGCCATCCCCTGGTAGGAGCTCCTAGGAGCAGGCGTTGATGAAATTATGATACCAGTGAAGGCCAAATCTGTGCCAATTGCAGCGGACGGGTTAACAACAAGCAGCCAGTAAAACACCTCACTGAAGCTGGAGTCCTTCCTTACCTACAGTCATAGCAGACTTGGAATAATCAAGAAATTTCACCATCTTCCAAAGACATTTTACTTCGGTTGTATCTGTCCCTGGTGTGGCCCATTTTTGCCTATGGAATGCAATGTTGGTCCCCATAGTTGGTGAGGGACATCCAGGTGCTGCAGAGCAGTGAAGGGTAACAAGAGTCTTGGAAGGACATGGACATCTCCAATATGAAGAAAGGCGCAAGGAACTCGGCATTCGGACACTGCATGACAGTACATGGGAGAACACAACTGAAGCCTATAAGCTGCTCCAAGGAGAGGCCACTCCCAAAAAATTTTCATACCCAACCACAGGAGGGCAACACTGAAAGGGAACTGGTTCTTCATCCGAATCATAAACAAGCAGAATGCCCTACCATAGCACGTCATCACTGCACTGACTGCCATCTTCAAGCGCTGCTATGATGTGTGCACTTGACAAGACACAGGCCAAAACGTCCTGAACAGCACGGTACAAGGCTTAGGCTGAAGCAGTTTAGATGTGGGGACAGACAAGAATTCCCTTTTTATTTCCCACTAACCACTCGTAGTCAAGCACTTCATAAAGCTACAATGAAATACTAATTGGCAAAACATACTGAAAAACTGGAGTCTCGTTAGGAGTAAACATGATCACCCTTCCAGAAACAGACAAAAAAACTAAAGGTAATAGAAGTGTATACAGAAAAAAAATTGAGCACTAAAATACACTCTGCCCTTGATTTAACGGACCACAAAATCTCAGCAGACAAATGGATTTGTCCGGTGTGACACCAGCTTTAGAAACTTCAAAACCCCAAAATAATAACTATCACAGAAAGTGATATTTTTCATCAAAACTGCCTGCATCGCCTCCCTTAACCCGGCAGCGTCGGCGGACCCATTTTTGGGCTCCTGCGAGTCGGTCCGCTGAAACGGTGGACCCCGTTTGGGGCTCGGCTCAAAACGCTTAATTCACGCTAATTGTAGGCGGTGGTGGCATGGAGCAACCCACTATGCATGCCCTGGGTCATTGTGGTGGGTGATTGATGTTGAGGTGGGCTTATTTGTCATAGGTGGTGCTGTAAGGTCATGGCAGACTGAATTAGCTATCCACACAGTAATCACTTGTCAAATTCTCTAAAGTAGACAACAAGCGACTCTCGGCTAGATGCCACGTGTCAAGAGACTATTTATTTTGTAACAAACACCACCCAAAAAGAATGGAGTTTGAGTATAAGTAAATATTTTTAACGGCTTTATGGTTATGAGAGGAGTACTCTGATATACGTTCCATGCTCTTTTCTTAGTCTCAAAATGCAGTGTAATGTTGCTGTTTCACGGTCACTTCTGCCTTTCCCATAGCCGAAGCCCATGGGTTAAGGAGGTCGAGGAGAGTGAAGCCCCCCTCCCCCCTCCCATTAGGTAGGTTAGATTAAGTCAGGTTTGCTTAAATTTATTTGGCTCGCGGTTTGGGGCGGCGGAAATACAAAGTGTGGGACGGGACATGGCGGCGGCGTGTGTGGTCCAATTCGTGGGCCTGTGTTGCGAGAAATACCTCCTTGTAAAAACAAGTCACGCCCACCATGCATGCGTATGGGGGGAATACACACCAGGAAAAACATTAATTTACCTGGTTTTGTTCAATTAGTGTGTCCACTTCCGAGTGTGAGAGATGAGTGAAATGAATAGACAGTATGCATGTTGAACCTCTCTCTGTGAGTTGTTTTGCAGCTGTGGCGGCGGGCGGCGGCGTAAACAATATGCCCCTCCCTGCAGGGCCCCACTGTCAACCTTTGATCGCTGGAAGGCCAACAATACAACACGTGTCGGCGGAGTGGAGGCGAAGGTGGAGATGGCTTCTTTTGGAGTGTTCTAAGGGGCTAGTTAGGCTGTGCATGTCTTACAGCACCAACACAGAACCAGTCAAAAGAAGAAGAAGAAGCAGTTTGTTTTGTTGGTCCTCTAGCAGAGCTCGGACAGAGAGAGCTTGAACGGGACGAGTTGTGAACACCACCTATACAGACAACGTATACAGACAACATACACAATAAAAGAACTGTATACCTACGTTTATTATTAGGTTTGTCGGTATCATTTTACGTTTTTTTTAACCCCTTCAACACAAGGACGCCTATACTGCATCCTTGCGTGCCCCATACCATATCTGAGGACGCGCATACTGCGTCCTGGCTCGTTTAGTCAATGTACGAGTAATTTTATCTCTATATTTATGCTTGCATCTCAAAATTATCAATTAACCCATAAACTGCGCAGTTAAGATTCGGGAATAGCTCTTGGGTGCGCAATAAATGGCAAAACAATAACCTGGTGGAAAACAATTTTTAGTATTACAACACCCAAGAGAGACATGTTGAGCACCAAATAGTGCAAAAAAAATAATAATAATTCACTTCATGTGGCAATGATGGCGCAATAAAGGTTGCGGATATGAGGCGACCTTGGGAGCGCTGGTAGTGACAGGGTAGATAGGACGGTGGCAGAGGGAAGATGACACATGGCACAGTCACGTCTGAACATTCTCTTGCCACTAATTATTCATTCCAGTTACAACAAACAAAATATATCACAGGAAACATCACTTTGTCAATTTTGATAATCAACCTCTTGTGCATCATTATCAAGAGGCCAGCCATTAATCACACTAGCAATATTTCTGTCAAAGTTATGAATGTCTGGCACAAAGTCTGATCCATCAGACCAGACGAATGGAGTACGCGTTGTCTCGCGTCTCTGAGGCTCCTGTTCTCCCTCTGCCTCCCCCTCCTCTCTCTCACCAGCTGACACCCCTCCCTCACTCAGTTCATTAGCTGAGTCTTCTCCTATACCCCCACTGTCGTTTTCCTCATCTTTCTGCCACTCTGGATCATCAGACAGAGATGACAGTGATTCATCAGGGTCTACTAGCATTGGTAAAAATTTTGTTGGTGTCAGTGGCTGAGTAGGCTGCCTGGCAGCGCGTCTGTGACCTTGAGGGCCAGAAACATGATTACGCTTGCCACGCTTCCTCAGACCAGCTGAATCTGATGGCTGAGTGCAATCACTTTCAGATTTGTCTACTACAATCTTTCTCTTTGCCAATAATTTCTTTTTACCACCTCCCATGCCTCCCCCACGGTCACGACCGCAGGAGCTATGGGGCTGGTTAGCATCAGTAGATGACATTATTCTACTCTCCATGGCTGCTAAAGAGCAACTAATATGACGATGATGACAACATGGTGCGAAAGAAGGATGATGTTACCACACGAGGTTCATTGGAATATACTTTGGCATCGCAGGAAATATAAATATCCACCTTGGAACATGCGTCATCTTAAGATGTCTGGCGCAGTCTAACTCATAGCATCTTGAGATGTCTGGCGCAGTTTACGGGTTAATTTATGTTTCTTTATGTGCACCGTTTAATTCTGCATGTTTTCATATATAATACATGATGATTATGTTAAGTTTATGGCTGAAAACTTGTTATATTCAATAGTGACATATGAAATTTGGCGCGCACGGCGATCCCGGATAGAGCGCGGGGCACTGTTTTGGCCTGGCTGTAGTGAAGGGGTTAACAGTAATTTTATTGTAAACCGGCATTTATCATATGGGTTTTTATTTATTTTTTTTATTTTTATTTTTACGTTGTTGCCTATTGCGCCGGTAGGCATCTTCCCGGTGGGGCCTGATGGTCGGCCCAAGGCTTCTTCCAGGTGGGGCCTGATGGTCGGCCCAGCCCGTTCTGGCGCAGGCGAGTGTTTATAGTGGCGCCATCTTGCATTGGCTCATGCTGGCCCCCGGAACTCGTTCTTGATTCGCTTGGACGGCTTCCTCTAGAGTCCGGGTTGATGGGTGGTCTTCAGGACAGCATGTGGGTAGTTTTAAGCCACTCGGCGGTGACTGAAAAATCCGAGTGGTAGCGTGGGGATTCGAACCCGCGTCGTCCATCACGCGGTGAATGTGAGCCCAATACGCTACCACCTACGCCACCGCCTACCCTAAGTAAGTATTTTCAAGCAACGGACCACCCTTCCCCCCTTTTTAATCCATTAAATTGAGGGCCTAGTGTATATAAGCCACAAATTGTACCTCAAAAGGTGAAATAGAAGCATCAAAAATAAAAAGAACAGGTGGGAGAATACAAAATAGAAGAACTTGAAAAATGAAACAAATGCCCAGTCAAGAAGCTCCTGACCACAATAATGCAGGATAATAATGCCACCTGGATAGACAACAAAGAAATACTTCCAAGAGACAAGTGTCAGCATGCATACATGACATCAAAACCCTGACCACAGAGCAGCTAAAGGAGAAAACAAGAAAGTAGGACACAGAAAAATGAAGATACGTGAACAGCAAGTAAACTCCTGAACTATTACCAGCAGAGGAGAAAAATAATACTAAGAATTTTTCATGACAATAGGCCTGGGTCAGCCATCTTTTACAAAGCCACAGCATTCATGACAATAGGCCTGGGTCAGCCATCTTTTACAAAGCCACAGCAAAATGTTTGCCACTAAAGGACGGAGGAAGACACATCAGTGAAGAGAAAAAATGTGATGCTGAAAAAGATGACTTGCCACACTTCATGGCAGTGCCAAACCTACATGAACATGAAAGCAGCAGGAACCAAACATAGAAAACTCTGAATCAATAACTGGACACCTTTTGACCAACAGAAAACAGAAAGGAAATGTGACATAGTGGATGAACTCCCAAACACCATTCATGAAGCACCGCTGCAAAGGCAAAATCTCCGCCCTGCCCTGCCGAGTACAGAAGACTGTGAAGAGGGATTTACTGTGAAGTAGCTGGACAAATGATGTAAGAAAGAAGGATGACAATAATAATATGAGTCACTCATATCAGAGTTTTAATTAAGAAGAGGCACAAGAAGGTGTTGAGATGCACCTGAACAAATGTTGACAACATTGCTAACCTAACACGACACGGTGCAAGTCATATTGAGACCCAGCCTGTCATTCTGTGTGGTTCTGTCAAACAGAAAGGCTAGCATTTCAGCAGGTATTTAAAAAATATAAAAACATACTCATCATGAAATGGCAGAATGTTTGCTCATCTTTATGAGTTTTGTGTGATGTCATAATGATGATATCTTGTCAAAGCACTTTTCATATTCTGTAAGTCATGCCATGTCATGCCATACAACATTCCTGGACAGCTGACAGCCTCTAAAAGTGCCTTGATGAATGACACTGAGAAGCAAATTACCATTTCTCTGCTGCAGCTTTGAAGGAAAGGCGGTGGCTGGGTGGTCAGGGTGCAGGCGTGGTGATCCAGTGAGCCACATTCAAATCTTACCTGATGCTACAAGTCGATAATTTTCAGCCATGGCAGAGTGCCCAAAGACAACCAACATGCTGTCCTGATGAACAGCTATCAACCCAGACTTTGGAAAAACTAACTATCTCAAGATGATCAAGAGGAATTCTGGGGAGCAGCACAAGCCAAGCAAGAATACTGCCACTATAAAATATATTTGAGGCCCCCCGCGGCAGAAGAGTACTAAGCGCCATCGGGAGCAAAATGGCGTTTTTTGCCTCATCAGGTGCTCCAAGGCTTAATGCGCATTTTGGTGGAGATAGTATACTTTTTCCACCATGTTAACAAGGTTCAATTTCCCGTTGTTTGCAAAGTATTTTTTTCCTTAGCGACTAGGTGTTGACTCGGTGTTGGAAGTCGCCCGTGCAGAAGCGTACTATCTCCATCCAGCCAATGAGAGACCGCGGAGTGCTGTGACGTCAGAGCGCTGAGCCAATGAGAGCGCCGTATCTTCTCCCGCCTCAGCCCAGCTCTGCCTCAGTCTAGTAAGCATTGTGGAAGAGAGTATTCCTCCATTCTCACGTCCCATTATTGCGTTGATTATTCACCCATAATGGAATTATCAGACGTTGATAGCCCTCCTACCTCTCCTGATGTTGCTGGCCCCTCAGCAGGTCGCAAACGCCAGCGAACACCAGCAAGACACAAGCGTGCTGTGGCCAAGGAAAAAAGAAACAAAGGAGAACCTTATACCAGCCCTGCCAGCCACCGTGCTATGCCCCAGCGAGTGATTGGGGCAGCATGCAGGGATGGATGTTTCTCAAAGGTAACAATGCCTGGTGTGCAGGCCATTTTCTCTTTTTTTTGGGCAATTGGGGACTACAATCTTCAAAATGCCTACATCCAGAAGATGGTAGCAATAATGCCCATTGCTCGTAAACGAACGGCTGCCGAAGTCAGCAGACGCTCGATATCACGGGCGTACCAAGTTACTTACAACAACGTAACCACGAAAGTGTGCCTTTCTGGGTTCATGGCCATGCACGGCATCTCAAAGAGGCGGATAGACAGTGCCCTCCGCAAAATGACCCACACCTCTGTTCCCGTGCCTGACCAACGCGGCCGCCATACCCCTGCCAACAAGATTGTGGGCGAGAGAGCAGAGCATGTCAGGGAGCACATTCGTCTTTTACCTGCCATGACGAGCCACTACAGCAGGGCAAAGGCTCCCAACAGGCTTTACCTGGACAGCACGCTCACCATCAGGAAGCTGTATGACATGTACCTGTCATGGATGGTCCAAACCTATCCACAGGAGTCACGGGTAACATTCCATTATTACAATGACGTATTTAGAAAGGATTTCAATATCAGCTTCGCGCCACCCAAGGTAGACACGTGTACCACCTGTGACACAATTAACATGACGATCACCAACGCCACCACCGACGGAGAGAAGCTGGCCCAACAAGCAAAATTGGATGAACACTTGAAGGAAGCAAGAGCAGCACAGGATTTCGTGAAACGCCTCAAGAATGATAATGATGAAAACACCAGGGCCGTGTGTATGGATTTACAGCAAATCCTACCCACCCCCAAGCTCCATACAGGTATCGCCTACTATAAACGGAAGATGTGGACGTATAATTTTTGCATTCACAACATCAAAACCGGGGAAAGTACCATGTTTGTGTGGTACGAGACTGTGGCCAAACGTGGGTCAATTGAGGTGGCCAGCTGTCTGAAGAAGTGGTTGGACATGGAGAAAGAAAAAGGAGAATTTACGAGCCTCGTCGTCGTCAGTGACAATTGCAGGCCAAAATAAAAACATAAACCTTGTCTTAATGTACCTGAGAGAGCTCCATTCACGGCGCCTGTTTGACATCGACCATGTTTACCTTGTATCTGGCCACAGTTTCATGGCGTGTGACAGGTCGTTCGGCAACATCGAGCGCAAGGTCACCAACATGGGGGTCATTTATACGCCAGATGATTATATTGATGTCATCAAGACCGCTACCTCTGCTGGCTTCCCTGTCGTCAAGATGACACAAGAGAACTTCTTAGACTACAGCTCTCTCCTTCAGCACGTCACCAAACGAAGGCCACCAGGCACCACCTTCAGAGACTGTCGCAAACTCCTCTTTCGTCTAGCATACCCCCAGGGTTACCTTGTGAAGTCTGATTATGAGCCTGACGACAATAACATCATCAAAGTCAGGCTGCAGAAGGGACGGGCAGCCTGGTCCCACCAGCTGTTTGACCTCTCCACTCAACCACTCCCCCAGAAGTACACAAGCCCCATAGCCCTCAGACCTGAGAAAGTGCGTGACCTACAATCTCTCCTCGCACTCATGCCCCAAAATGCCCATCCATTCTACCGGTCCATCATCGACGCCCAAGCAGGTGATGTCGATAGCACTCAAGATGATGGTGAACACGACAACTTGGATGAACTGTTGGAGTACGAATCGTAAAGGCATTGAGGGGTGGGGGGGAGGGGGGAAGTGTGTAATAAACAATGAAAGTTAGTGATACCTGTAATAAAGAAAGGGAAAGTTAGTGTTACCTCAAGATTGTGTGAAGTGAGAAGTGCAAGATACCAAGACACCAATATCATTGAACATAGCTGAGTAAAAACTAAAAAAAAAAAAAAAAAATACGAATCAATAATGGAAATGTTTATTTTTTTACAGATGATGATTTTTTTATTTCCTCTGTTTTAATGTCATGTTATAGGTGTGTTTCAGGGCTTTAATTTGGTGTATATAACTTTACTCTAGCTTTATTGTACGGCTATTGACATTTTCGTTAAAGTTACAAAACTTTGACCTTCATTTCTGGCGAATATTGATTTTGGCACTTAGTACTCTTCTGCCGCGGGGGGCCTCATTTACCCATGCCACTAACGGGCTGGGGCTGACCAACAAATCCCATCGAGAAAGTCTACCAGTGCTATGGGCCGGTAAAAAGAGAGAGCTGTGCAGGTGGGCTCAAATCTGTACTTGTGTTGTGCTGAGCTACCCTGCTCACTGACATGCACAATCATAATTAAACCAATGGTATGCAGTTTAAGTTGCCTAAATATCAATGTGTGCCCTGCCCTGCCCTGCCCTGGTGTTTATGTGACTGGCATCTGGCTTTGCTGAGCCTCCAAGTCTCAGCTATTGTAATCCTTGTCTCTACAAAAATACTGTTGTAAGGGTTCTTGTCCACCTCAGAAAGAGCACACACAGATGCCCAAACCTGACTACATGGACACACTGCACAGTCTTAATGCAAGGAAGTCTTTATCAGAAACAGCATCAAAGATGGCCTTGTCCCTATCCTGAGAGGAGACTGCATACAAGGCTGAAGGGGGTGGGTGAGTGGGTTCCTGGCCTAATACACAGTCAAAGGGTCAAATTCACACAAGCCTGGCCACTCAAGTCAAATAAAATATAAAAGGGGTGAGAGTATCTTGCATTAATAAAGGGCTCAGACTTCAGACAGGGCTGCAGTCTGTCAACAAAGCTTCCCCCTATGGCAAAAGCTTCCTTCCTTTACCTCTATCTCGCTCACGGTGACAGCATAAAGTGGCCAGCTGTGTCATCGCACTTTGGTATCTTTCAATCCTTCATAGAATGTTGATGATAAAAAGTACATTTAATTGCATTTTTCTCCTGTGGCCAGAAATATATCAAGAGAACAGATCATAACATAACCAATAAGAATGAGGTGATGAAGCTGTTGTCACATGGTGATGTTAGAAAAGGCTACAGCGAATACTCAACATTACTTACACGCCCAACTGACTACCTTCAAGAAAAGTTTATTTCTACCCCTGTAGCCACAACAACCCGCCCACCACCACCACCCATGCTTCACTATTCAGCCTTATCCTGGGTTTCTCCTGCTTCGTAACGCACAAAGTCCACTATGTTCAATCCCTCGCGATGCAACACCTCGCTCACCGTCACTTCTGGGTCACTCAGAAACTCCTGGTGCACCAATACTTTCTCCTCATCAGGATTCTCAGCCTTGGGGTCGGACTCCATGCCAATGGTTTTGGGGTTCATCCCTGAAAGAGCATAACATAAGAACAAATAGGCCTCTCTCCTTCCCTGTCTCTCATCCTTTTTATGTTTTGCATTTAGCAGTGGTCAACATATACAGATACCCAGTGGCTAAGGGAACTAAAATATTAGAAGGACAACTATGGGCTGGTCTTACAGTCACCCGTTTTCATTCGCTAGCCAGCGAACGAAAGCCTTTGCTTTCGTTTTGGAAAGGAGATTTTGGGGAGCGGTTGAGGTGACGAAAACGAGATTTGTAACCAATAAATTCAAAGTAAATGAGTAAATCTGCAATGATATGACATACCGAGCATGCAGAAAGCATATACAAGGCAAATAATTATTCAAAACACCTTTATTTTTGTTGTACAAACATTTTATTGGGCAGCGTATCGTACACCGCCAGCACAACAGAGTCTGCCGTCTCAGCCAACGCAATGGATATTTTCGGTAAGTATATCTAGTGTTTTATTTATCTATTGACATTCCTTTTTGAAAATGTTGTATGTAGTTGTTTTCGTGGCTCATATGGGTGTGCTGATAGGGTTAACAAACCATTGCATACTTGTGAATTTGGTGGCACTCAGTCAACGTGAATTCTATTATGAAATATTAAGAATATATAAGACTGCACCCAAAAAACATTCAAGGTATAATGAACTATTCATAATAGTTTCTGTACCGTCTCCGCCAGTTCTTCTCCCCTGCACAGTTGCTGTCCATATACAGGGGCCTTGTCCGCCCTCGTATGGAGTATGCATCTCATGTGTGGGGGGGCTTCACTCACACAGCTCTTCTGGACAGAGTGGAGGCAAAGGCTCTTCGTCTCATCAGCTCTCCTCCTCATACTGATAGTCTTCTACCTCTTAAATTCCGCCGCAATGTTGCCTCTCTTTCTATCTTCTATCGATATTTCCACGCTGACTGCTCTTCTGAACTTGCTAACTGCATGCCTCCCCCCCTCCCGCGGCCTCGCTGCACTCGACTTTCTACTCATGCTCATCCCTATACTGTCCAAACCCCTTATGCAAGAGTTAACCAGCATCTTCACTCTTTCATCCCTCACGCTGGTAAACTCTGGAACAATCTTCCTTCATCTGTATTTCCTCCTGCCTATGACTTGAACTCTTTCAAGAGGAGGGTATCAGGACACCTCTCCTCCCGAAACTGACCTATCTTTCGGCCACCTCTTTGGATTCTTTTTAGGAGCAGCGAGTAGCGGGCTTTTTTTTATTACTTTTTCGTTTTTTTGTGCCCTTTAACTGTCACCATTGCTGTAAAAAAAAAAAAAAAAAAAAAAAGTTGGTCCCTGGCAGAGGGGGAGGAAAAACAAAAACTATAGAATTACACCCATCACGGGTGGTCACCAGTTTATTTGTGTTGTATTTTTATGTACTAATCAGTACGACTGTTTGTGTTATGAATAACTAGATAAGAGGTGATAGTCTACTGTCTTACAGTGAAAGGTAACTATTTTAGCTCTGATAGATTCAGTTAAACGGCATTAGGTTACTAATTATAAGGTTTGCTTAGTTCCGTGGAATCATTTATGTCTCAATCTATTAAGTCGCCATATTTTATTTTAGCAGCAATAGGTTATTATCCCTAGCAGTGATAGGTTACTATCCTAATGTTGAGCTGCAGCTCTAAGATAGTGTCATTTGCCCTGACAGCTACTTCACAGCATTTCCACAGCAGTAAGATGATTTTTCTCACTTATTTAAAATACTTACTACAATATTCATTTCCGAGTAATTTATGAGAATGGCAGTTAAGGAGATTTTTTTATATTCTCTTGAAATAGCTGTGTTGTTATTCTGTAAATATTTCGCTCCATTGTTCTCATCGTTGTATTCTGGTGCAACAATTATTTTCATACGATAAAGCATCATAGGTTACCCCCAAAAATGAAGTCAGTGTCTCTGAAATATATCACTCAGGTCGGGCCAAACTCTTCTGGTAGCTTATGTAGGATTGTGCAGGTTAGGTTCGGCTTGGCCCCCTTCCTATCTTTCAGTTTAAAAAAGTTAAAGTTGGGGGCATACGCTATAGCTGCATTAGCATTAAAATTCGTTCTTCCATTCATCACTCTGTCCCTCAGTCACTGTTATATTGTACTTTTGTTTAAATTTTCCAGCTTGTTTCTTTCTCAATTCTCTTGTTTTCTGCACACCCAACATTTAGTTATTTTCATCCTAATTTCAACATGACAGCATTTTTTTTTTAATAATACTTTATGTACATATATGTCTCTCCCACAGGATGTGGAATTCTTCTGAATCTTAAGATGCTTGTCACAGTGAAATACCTGGTCACAAGCAATTTCTTCTTCACCATAGATGACTGCATATAAATTGTTGTCATCAGGTAGCAGGGCTATTGGAGATGTCAACTGATATACCTGGTACCCTTTCTACATATAATCTCTCTATCCGAGGAAGCACACCATGTGTCCGAAAAAGTTTATGATCTTGCTGGTATGGCAGGAGTCAAGGTTAGACTACACCTAGGATCAATCCGCTCATTCTCAGTAGTGATGTACAGGCTGACGGATGAGGTCAGGCAGCAGTCTCTGTAGACCATGCATGATATTTGTGGATGACATTGTGATATTTAATGAGGGCAGGGAAGAAACTGAAAATGAACTAGAGAGGTGGAGGTATGCACTGTAAAAGAGGGATGGAAATCAGCAGGAGCAAGACTGAGTACATGTGAGTGAGCCCTACGGAAATGGTACAGTGAGGTTTCAGTGAGTGGAGTTGGCAAAGGTAGATAAGTTCAAATACTAGGGCTTAACAGAACAAAGCAATGGAACGTGTGCTACAGAAAGGAAGAAAAGAGTACCGTACAGGCCAGATGAAATGTAGGGAGAATGGTGACACGATCATCCGATATTTCTGCTCCAGGACAAAGCCCTGGGCTGTCCTGTGATGACTGTGTCCATTTATAGCATCAAAGAGCAGTCAAGTTACAGATATCATAAAAGACCTTTTGCTGTAAGAAAATCTTTATTTGGTAATAAATTTACCTGTATTTTCAACATGGAAAAATAAATTATTAGACTGTGTAATCCTTTTTTCATCACACGTACTAAGGCTAAATAAAACTATATTATCAATAAAATATTAATATAAAATAATGATAAATTCTTTACCCCATGCTAAATTAATAAAGGTAAAGTTGGGGGCATATGCTTTAGCGGCATGTGGCCTCATTGCTCATCTCCATCTTATTGGCCCTAGAGCTGGTTGTTGGTAAGAACTATTTATCCTGGGACATGAGTAGTATGACAGGAGAGTTATCAGTTTACTTTCCCCAGGTTATCCCAAATATCCATTTCTTTGAGTGTAGAAACAATTCCCTGTTTTATTTTTTAGTATTTTTAGATTAATAATACTCAAAACCATTATAATTTAAACAAATATACAAATAAGTAATTCAATAGAAGTAATAAAGAAAACTAACTAATCAAAGCAAACCTAACATAACCGTACCAGCACTGTCAGTGCACTGGACAGTCGGGGCGGTGGCCGCAGTAGTTAGGTTTGGTTAGGTTACGTCTGTTTGGTCAAGGTTGGACTACACCTAGAATCAGCCTATTCATTCTCAGTAGTGGTACAGGCTGACGGATGAGGTCAGGCAGCAGTCTCCGTGGACCATAATATTTGTGGATGACATTGTGATGTGTACCCCAAGCTAAATAAATAAAGGTAGAGTTGGGGGCATATGCTATAACTGCATGTGGCCTCATTGCTCATCTCCATCTCACTGGCCCTAGAGCTGGTTGTTGGTAAGAACTAATTATCCTGGGACATGGCTAGGGTGACAGGAGTCATCAGTTTACTTTTCCCAGGTTTTCCCAAGTATCCAATTCTTGAGTGAAGAAACAATTTCCCCTGCTTTTTTTCTTACTGTTTTCAGATTAATAATACTCAAAACCATTATAATTTGAAGAAAATACACAAACAAGTAGTTCAATAGAAGTACTAAAGAAGACTAACTAATCTAAGCAAACCTAACATAACCCTGCCAGCACTGTCAGTGCAGTGGTTAGGTGCTACTTTGGCTCGTTATCTACAAGAACAAAAATATCTACACCATACTTTGGCTTGTTATCTACAAGGAAAAGTATCTACACTGTAGAAATTTTATTTTGTAATGATATCTACATGGTAAAACATAATTAAAACACTTTTGGTTTTGGTTTGGTTATGTTACGTCTGCTTAGGTTAGTTACTTATAATGTACACTTTCATAATATGGTTAAAGAGCATTTATTTTTGCCCTTTGCCCACAGTTTGGAAGAGTACATGATATTTTGAAGTGGCAGAGCTAAAATATTTGCCAAAGACTTTGTAAATATTCGTCCTTGGGGTGTTTTATCCTCTACTCCCCCTTTTTTATTACACTGAAAAGGAGAGTGAACAGCTGGGAGGCTGCATGTCAAAAATGCCCAGGAGAAGATTAAAGAAACACTGGTGCATTGGTTAGCAGGTTCAGCAGTAAATCCGTGTGTCCGTGTATGAATCTCAGCTTGATCAGTTGACACGCAGCTCACCCAGCTGTTCATGCACCCTTTTGGGCTGACTAACTAATGGGTATCTAGGAAAACTTTGGGAAGATAAACTGCGGGTAGCAGAGAGGTCACACTGGCCCTGTTATTATTATTATTATTACCCACCACAGACTCAAGGACAAGTAAGGCGGACAAACACAGAGGCCGCACGCAGCTTTGAGGCATGCCCACAACTCTACCTGGAGACGAGGTAATGCTGAAAACATGATTTATCTCGAGAAAAACAACAGTGGTCGCTGCACAGTTCATGGTACGCGCTGATAAATCACGTGACTTTGTTTACGTTTTCACGCTCACGCTCGCCAACCTCGCCCGACCAGTTATACCAACACTGCCGACGATTTAGGTTCGGTGCGGGTCTCGTTGGGGAGCGTAAATCTTTGAGTGTAAGACGGGCGCCTGGCTCTCGTACACCAGCCAACGAACCTGGTGCGCGTTTTCGTTTTGCCTCTCTCGAAAGGACTGTAAGACCGGCCCTATATCCTGGAGGTTTGCTGATTTTCAGTGTCCCATCAAGACACCAACATGAAACACTTGCAGTGCCTAAGAGTTACCTAGTATACTACAGTTGTTTAACACATAAACTGCAAAGTGCCTCTTGAGTGGCTTGGTGGGTGACTTACTATCTCTTATGAGTGCAGTTTTCAAATCCTGAGTGATGTACAACCCTAATGTTTTGTGTTGGCAACACAATCTGTCAGACAGTATATGCCACCCTCATCATGAGCCTATCAGCAGGCTGTCATTAACAGTGATGTTGAGAGCATCTACTTCATTTGCACAACTCTGGTGAGGAGAGTGACACTAATGCCCATCCTAGCCAACAAAGAAAGGCTGCTTGTACTTATGATCCAATTTTTATGACCGTTTGATATTTTCATTCATTAGTTTAATATATATTAATATATGCTTAATATAAATAAGAAATGCTTAATAAAGTATATATGAGGCGTCCAGAGGTAAAGGGGCGACATCACCACAACCTAGTTTTGAGTAAATCTCATTCAAAGTTTAGCGATGTGTACTGCACTTTCCTCTTGACTCACCAAGTTATTGTTTGTATTCATTTTAATTGTATGACCTAGCTGTATTAATTGTATGACCTAGCTGTATAATAATATTTTATTTTTTTGTATTGAAAAATAAATCAATTTTATTGCAAAATTTTTATACCCCAATTTAGAAATTGGTTATGATAATTGGGATATCCATAATGTATGTGGATTTTTAAAATCCATGTTGTTCACCTAAATTATGGTATGAACCATTTCATTTTAAACCAAAATGATGATTTTTAAAGAATTTTTATAATAATAATGTGAGGAGTGCTGAGGCAATGTTTACAGTCACCTCTTGATCAACACAAGGGTCACGTTCCTGGAGATGTCGTGTTATTTAAAATCGCTTTATTCAAACATAATTTCCCCATAAGAAACAATAGTAATAGGGGGGGTTACATTCCTGGACACTGGGAAAGTCTGCCTATTTTGGGGATTTTGTTTAACCTTAAAAAAACATTATTAATACATTAGTAGGTCATGGACACAACAAAAACACACCTTCTCATTTTATTTACATTTGTACTTCACTTTCAACACTCGACACTTGCGTTGGCCACCGTCCCCCCTCACCCAGCGCTCCCGTCACCCATCACTCTCCGCCTCACTTGCCTCCTTCCTCTTCCTCTGACTGGTCGTCATCGTCGTCGTGACTATTGTCTGCTGAATCCTCATCCCGCTCTCCCTCCTCACCCACTGCCATTTCCTGCCCCATACCAGCCAGCATGGCAGCGATTAAGTCCATCTGGCCCGGTTTACATCACCCGCGCCAGGCTCGGCCTTGCCTTCCTCCTCTCTCATGCCGTCCATCTTGGGACGCCATGATGACTCGCCGCACCTCACTGTTCACTGTTCACTCATCCCACTCAACTGACATCAAATGTTACACCACCCCCCGCACCACACCAACTACGGGCAGGCAGGCGGCGTGCCGGTTCCCGCCAGAAGTAGCGTGGGTGCGCATGACGTCATTGATTAAACGCGCGTTAGTTAATCGTATCTCCTTAAATATAAACTTGTGTTAAATCAAAAACGTGTTGTTTAAACTCGTGTTAATCAAGAGGTGACTGTACTTCCCGGGCTTTAACTCAGACGCTCCGCCTGGTGGGCAGCGCGGCCTGTGATTGGCGGAGCAGCGGGTAGAGCGGGAATGCCAGCGCTTCACTGGTTCTCATGCTGCTGGCGATGCCGCCTCTTTACCTCCGACAACCACTACATGATATAAGGAATTCTTGTTTGGATTACTTGCTAGTACACCCTCAATTCTCTTGTTGTAAGGGTCAGTATACCTTCCACTGTCTTTGAAAATCATAAAAAATGCGTGTGCCTATCGCATGGTACACTTAACTAAAAATGCAGATTTGGCAATGTCGCCCCTTTACCTCCGGACGCCTCATATCTTCATATTTAAAATTCTGGTATATTGCTTTCATGGTGAACTGTTCATAAAAACAAGCATATGGAGGAACTACATTAATGTCATGATGCACCTTACCTATGATGTGGACACAGAGCTGTTTGGCCACCTCAGTTAGTGGCCCTGATGCCTTGAATGCCACTATCACCCCATAGCGTCCCAGCTTCAAGTCCTCGTCCACAGTGCTGGGGTGACAATAGCCAACTAACTGGGTGTCCGCTTGGGTGGTGAGTCGAGTGGCCCGGGCAAGGTTCATGTTCTCCCCGATGCTGCCAATTGCCAGCGCCAGTTTGTCCCCAAGTGTCTTGCCATCGCCCACTGGCAGTGTCTTGAGCTGCTCTTCAGAGAACGATTCCTGAAACAATAGATTGCTTTACATACTGTTAAGCTGCTGCATTGGTCGGATTTTGGGAAGCTCTCATATAATCTGTCATTATTTAGCATATGGTTCTAGACTTTTCTAACCTCCTTGTGGGGCAGCGGTCACAAAAACATTCTAGACAGAAAACAGGTGTATACAAGGACTAACTAACCCGGTAGCAGCGACGGGCCAAATTTGTGGCTTCACCGTGTTGCAGCGACAGGGCAAATTTGTGCCATGATATTTACCCCCCAAAATAGATGATACATAATCTGATCACAAATGGTTTGATATATATTATAAAATGGTTTGTGTGAGAGGTGATTTTTTCTCATTTTTCTCGCTTGGAGGGACCACTAAGAAACATGATCCCCGCTGCTACTGGGCTAAGGGAAGTGAGAGTCAGTTTGGGTTACTCAGCCAGCCAGAGAGTGAGTCAGACAGTCAGACTCAGGCAGTCAGTGAGACAAGACACAGCATGGAAGGCGGTGGCTGAGTGGTCAATGTGTGGGCGCAGTGTCTTGGAGGATCCAGATTCAAGTTCCACCAGCCCCTACAAGATGACAATTTTCAACCATCACAAAGTGGGGTAAGACAACTCATATGCTGTCCTGATGACCAACTATCAAGCCAGACTATAGTCCGTTTCATGTCATCTGTCTATCTACAAAGCGGAAATCTTGATGGATGTGGCACCTATGCATTCCTACTGTAGTTCATGAATATGTGAAAATCAACTGTTGTGATTAATATTCAAGCTAATGTTTATGTATACAAAAGAACCCTCAGTCCTTATAAATCCCAAACATGCCAATGGCAATGGTCACTAATTCATCGTTTTCAGGGGTCACCGGCTGGCTTAATTTACATGTTGGACAAAGTGTTGCGCTCTACCGAGTGGCATCCGCAAAGAAGTCTTGTTTACCACACATATTGATTTTCAATGCCGATATTCTTACTAATATAAGTTTCTGGTTATTTGTCTGTGATAATTTCCGATATATACTCGAGTCTATATTATTAACATCCTTTTAGAGCAGAAACAATGGTCGCATGTGTGTTGCAGCTATCTCATTTTTTACGAATGTATTATACCAAATATGCCGTACAGGTAACTCTCGATTTACGCGAGTTTGTTTTACGCATTTTTTAAATAACACGGGGTCCAAAATCCAAATAAATGTTTAATTTACACGTTTTTCTCACATATACGCGATATTTTATGGAGTGGCCACCAGATATTTCACGCAACTCACACGACGCCGCGGCCACACAGCTGAGCTCAGTTCTTCCCGTGCGCCACTTGAACAACAATACAGTACCCACGCTGCCACGCTACTCAACAACGTACCGGTACTAACGGTACCAGCTATATGGTACGGTACCGGTACCAGACTGCTTGGTATCGGTACCAATACTAGCCAGTCGCTCATGGTGTCCATCATTTCTTCCTCACACGAGTGAGGCTGAGACTGAGTGCCTGAGTGGATATCTCGGTGATATGGATATTCTCTCTCTCTCTCTCTCTCTCTCTCTCTCTCTCTCTCTCTCTCTCTCTCTCTCTCTCTCTCTCTTTCCACTGAATGAAGTGAATATTTATTTTTCGATAGAAACCTACCTCTTGTTTGATTTACATTGTTTTTGATTTATGCGACCTCTTCAAGGACACAATACTCGCGTAAATCGAGAGTTACCTGTACACGCATTTTACCTAGCCTTTGTAGAGGTTTATGCTTTGAATAAAAAAGGTTAGAGCACATTATCTTTAGCTGGCTTTGTGGAAAAAAAAAGAAATTATGTGGCCGAAACTGAAATAGCCTGCCCAACTGACGATCAAAATCGAAGGTCGCAAACCCTCCTTGCACCCACCCACACACTTGCCGCTGCACACATTCACTCCTGTCCTCAGCCTCAGTCAGTAAAGATGGAATAGGCAGTGAAGAGCAAGCGAGCAGGCTCAGGCGGAGGCAGGGCCGTGCGTGTGGTTTGTTATTGTTTTGGTAGACACGGGGGACAATCGCAGCCGCAGCGTCATTCTCAAATACCATTTATGATGAAAGTAAACTATTTATGGGTTCTGTGTAAATGCATTTTCTTTAAAATATATAAAAAGAAAAAAAGAAGAAAAACATTGAGTTCAATCCATCAATACATAAAATAATAATTTGTTCCAGGAAAACAGACGGTACGAAGAGCATGAAACATCTATATACAATTATTTCCATTATTAAAGTCTTTATAGCACGGAGTAATGTGTAAAAGTGTTGTAATTATTCTATCTTTTCGTTTAGTGATAACATAATGTACATAAAAAATAGAGATCCAGCTGTCCAGCTTGTCTGTAAAATATTCTGTCTGGTGAATCAGGCAACTGCTGAGTTAGTGGCCTTGGCCATTTGCATCGATAAAAATAATCTACCATACAAGCATACGAAAAGACAGTATATAGTCAGATCATACTTAACCCTCTTGCGCACCTTAAGTTTCCAATAAGTTTCTGTTCTGCTCATCATACATTTCTCAGGCCCGACCGGCCTTTCTTTGCCACCACAATACTCTACATTCCCGGACGTATTTTACCCTCACAGATATATCGTACCCCAATAAATTTGGTATCAATGGCCGAAGTACCAACTCTTCCCCACTTGCTAGTTTGAAATTTTGTGGGCCAACTTTTTAGCCAAATATATGTTTCGAAGCGGAATTTAGTAAGGATTATTGTGGTATCCTCAAATTTCTCATACACCTATTAGTTCTCGAGTTACACTGAGAAAACTGTATTTTTTTCCTCTCCCGTCAGAGTAGGCTAACAAATAAAAATCGCTCAAAGCTCCTCATCTACGCTCCTTAGAAAGGTTGCCATATGTTACCATTAAGAAACTTATCCCAACAAATGACGCTTCCAAATATGACGCATTTTCACCGAAAACTTAATTTTTAACAAATTTTTTTTATCTTTTATGACGCGTTTCGCGTCATCGTGCGCCAGGACCTTTTACCCTTTGATGACACGAAACACGTTATCGTGCACAAGAAGGTTAAAGTTCTATGGCCTTTCAAATGCCTATATATAATTCATCTCATTTCAGGCACATTAGAAGACATCTGGCTCTGCAAGTGCAAATTAGGGGTATCTTAATAACTTACTGCATGTAAATAACGATTAATATTCAAAATAATATGAAATAGTAAATAATAACTGTTGAATGTGATGTCCCCTGGAAACCTGTGTGTAGGGAAGTGGCTGTGGAATACTGGGAGGCTGTAGTATTTACATTTCTCAGAGAATTACACAGAATTTGGCCAGCCAGTCAGCACCAAGGGAAGTGCCTGGCTCCCCCGGCCTCCACCGACAGGAAGGACTTTTGTTAGTCGCCCGATGGAACAGACTGTAACTGAGTGACCACCAGTTGACCAACGAACACACAAACACACACATACATAAAAACAGACATAGCACAGAGATGTAAGGCCTCCCCTGTATTCCCTTACCTTCACTATGCCCAGCGTCTGCGTCGCTTGCGTTCCACCGTGGACAAAGAAATCTCTGGTCACCTCTGAGACAAGGGATGTAAATTTTTCATTCCTGGCCACAAAATCGGTCTCACAGTTCACCTCCACCATGGCCCCACTCTGGCCTTCTATGTGGATGCCGACGAGGCCCTGGGCTGTCTTACGGCCAGAGAGTTTAGTGGCCTTCTCCCAGCCCTGTGCCTGTGCTTGTTCCTGCAGCCACGACTCTGCCTACACAGGGGGAAAATGTAAGGGTTAATAATATTGCAAGACAAATATATGAATACTGGAGTGCTACACTTCATTCTAGTGAGAAAAAGATTAGTGAAGTGATGCAACTGAAGAGTGTCATGTGTGATTAAATATGGGAAAGATCAAGAGAAGGCGGATCTATGAAGCGATTCAAAGTGATATCGGACACAAAAAGAATAACAAGAGACCAGTCTAGTGTGTGTTCATAAACATGTTACAGTCGAAAAGGTGTAGTCTTGTCTTGTGTGTTAGGTTGTCTTGATCTGCATGGTCAAATTGGAAATCCACCATTGAGAAGGTCAAAAAGCCGTGGTATAGATAGATTAAAGCGTTACAAGGCGACGTGCATCTGTAACAGCCACCGTCGTAACTGTCTGTCATGTAAATATTTCATTATCTAAACACAGGATTAGCACAGTGGTACGCTTACAGATACTATACTACAACTTTACCGACAGAAAGTCATTCTATCCTTTTAAAGAAGTAAAGATTATCCTGATGTGCCATTTGATGATGCCCACGCTTGTCATAATGGAGGCTTGATGGGAGATGTGGACCACCAAAAAGGACGTCAATGGAAGTGTGAAAAGGTTCTTGGAGAGTGCATGGACGAATAGAATGGAAGGATGGGAGGGAGGGAGGAAGGGGCAGAGAGAGAGAGAGAGAGAGAGAGAGAGAGAGAGAGAGAGAGAGAGAGAGAGAGAGAGAGAGAGAGAGACTACATAGGGCTGAATGTGAGGGAGCAGTGTAGGGAGTTTCTGAAGAAGTCGCAGGGTAGCACCTGAATCTCCTCTTCTTTTTTTTTTTTTTTTTTTTTATTTTTTTTTCCCCCAGTGACTGTCAGTGCCGAGTGAGACGCCACTCTGGAGTCAACAAACTTGGTAGCTGGGAGGAGGGAGGAGGCGGACGTGCGGAGGTGCAGCACACTAAAACCATCTTTTTTGGGAAAAGCAAGGAACAATTTGGGAACAAGGACAATGTTCAGCAGTGGCTGTGCTAAGTGCCAGAGGGAGGTCACAGCCTGGAGTAAGGGAGTGAGCTGTGAAAGGTGTGACGACTGGCACCATGTGGGCTGCGTGGTGGTGGTGAAGGGCGCGGCAAAGCCCGAGCACATGAAGGTCCTTAAGTGTTTACTGTTTACCGTTTACTGTTGATGAGGTTTCAGGCCCCGGTCCGCCGCCGTAGCAGCGCTCCACAGGGCCGCCAACATTATAACAGTAATATTAGCACCTAAAGTTGTCCTCAATCCTCATGTTTGTGACGTCGTAGGATTTAGTGAATAAGTGAGTCTTCAGCGCTTTCTTGAAGATTGCCAGACTGCCATTGTTTTTAACATCCCCGGGTAACTCATTATAGAGCCGCGGGGCACTCTTCTCAAATGCTCTGAAACCCAGTTCCAGGTTGACCCTGGGCTCATAGAGTCTATACCGTTCTGTACTGTGTCTCACTGACATGGTGGTGTCCAAATGAAAATCCTGTAGTAAATTTCTCAAATATCCAGGTTTACCAAGTCACATTGCTTGGTAAGTCAAGACACATATTTTGTAGACTATTTGTGCCTTAATGGGTAGCCAGTGCAAGTCTATAAGTGCAGGTGTTATGCTCTCACGGGGGAGCAGACCCTTTATTAGCTTTGCAGCTCTGTTCATGACAAGCTGTAATTTCCTCAGCAGATATTTAGGAAGGCAATAATAAAGTGAGTTACAATAATCCACGTGATTATATATAATAACAATAGTCATGTGATTATATATAAGCATCTTCATGGTCTTATATTCCAAGTATTTCTTGACAAATGCAACATTTCTCAGATGGTAGCCTGACATTTTCACCACCTGATTGATCTGTTCTTTGAATGATAGAGTGCAGTCAAGTATCACACCTAAATCTTTGACTGACTTTTTTACAGTCATATTGTCATCTTTTATCCGAAGAGTGGAAATATCTAGTCTCCTGAGATCCTTGTTCTTCCCCACAATCAAACATTCAGTTTTATCCTCATTCAGCTTCAATTGCTTAGAATTCATCCATTTCCCAACATCATCCATAATTCTGCTCAGCTTATCTTCAGTGTTTTCCACATCACTCAGCGACAGATAGAACTGTGTATCATCAGCATACAGTTTAAAATTAACTTATGCCTTCTTAGCAAATGTGAAAGACCGATAGTATAAACACAGAATAAGACTGGACCCAGTACACTTCCTTGAGGGACTCCTCTTTGCAAACTTTTATTAACAGAGAAAGATTTACCTATTTGCACACAGTAAGTTCTGTTCTCAAAGTAACTCCTCAGCTAATCCAGCGCACCACCCACAATTCCAATATTTTTACAATCCTGAAGCAATAGACTGCTCCACCATGTCAACCGCAATACTCAAGTCTAACAAAATCAGAACACCACACTTCCCTTCATCCATGAGTACAAGCAAATTGTTTACCACCGAACAGAGAGTAGTTTCTGTTGAGTAAAGCCTCTTGTAAGCAGATTGATTATTCAGTAAAGCCTGCACCACTAGCAGATGCTCCATTAGCTGATCCAAGATCACATTTTCAAGTATCTTAGATAGAAACATCAAGTTGGATACACTCAACCCTCGATTTGCCGGACCTCCATTTGCCGGATTTCGGATTTGCCGGACAAGAGTCCGTGGGGTATAAAAAAAAAAAAAGAATTCCGGGACAATACGATTGCAAACAACAGCGCCAGACAAAGTTCGCAAATCGGGCACTAGATGGCAGCGCGGGCGGACATACACGTCTAGTACTGGACTGTACACAAGTCTGCCGCGTCACACGAGTGTTGTGCTTACGTGCTTGTCGTGGATACACCTCTTCTTCACAACGATGCCACCCAAAAACCCACCAAAGAAAGTAACCAAGCGTACAGCTAAACCTGTGCACCTTTCTGTACCTGTATATAGTATATGTATGTTGTATATGTGCATGTTGTAGAAGGTAATATATTATATTACAGGACAGTATAGGACAGCTATGCGAGGTGTAGTCCGGGGGTGGGTTGTGTTTCCCGGACATATATAGGGTAAAGTCCGGCAAGGGGGTAGACCCCCGGACATTTTCCATTGCCGGACATTTGCCATTCCCGGACAAGCCTTCCCCCCTTTTAGTCCGGCAAATCGAGGGTTGAGTGTACTGGTCTAAAGGAACTTAAACACTGTGGGTCCAGTTTACCTTTGACGATAGGTCTCACGATCGCCACTTTCTCATTCTCGGGAAAAGTCTTGTTTTCGATACAAGCGTTTACCATCTCCGTCATAATATTTAAGAAATCACTAAAGGTTCGAGCCTTAATGATGTCACTTATCGGCAAGGGATCATTATCACAGTACGTCAGTTTCATCCTGTGTGCAATAGTTTTCACCACATCCACATCCACTTGTTGAAAGCTTTGTTAACTTAATTTCAGGGACTGAAGTTTCCAAAGCAGGTCCATGGTAACTGTCGGCCTTAAAGTTCCTGATAACCTTCTCAATTTTCTTATCAAAAAAGTCTAGAAACAAATTTGCCAGCACATCATCCGAGAATCCATCAGGAAGGTTGTTAACTTTCCTGTTACCAGTCAGACTATCAAACACCTTACATAGTTTATTAATGTTAGGCCCTGCCTCCACAACCTTGTTCCGATAGTATTCTTTTTTCCGTTTTATCACAAGCTGATTTTCTTTGTTTCTTGCCTCTTGGTATGCTCTTCTTGCCTCATCTGTTTTAAGCCCACGCCACAGTCTTTCTTTTTCCTTTTCTCCCTTTTTGCCCTCAGTATTTCCGTATTAAACCAAGGCGCATGGTCTTTCAGCACTATCTATTTTTCAATCAGAGGACAGAGGCTGTTATACTCATCTCTAGCTGTACCATTATATAGCTTAACCAGGCAGGTAGCACAATTTTCGCAAACTGAGCCATGTTCACAAATTTCACAACATTCAATGGTAAATTTCTGCATTACAGAATTTATCAATAATTCTGGCTGAAAATTACCTCGCTGTCTGAACGTAATCTTTTTCCCCTGCATTGCTTCCTTTTTATATGAAATTTCAAAGGTTACCAATTTATGCACAGGAGATATACGACAGGAGTGCACAGGAGTGTATGAACTAGTGACCCTCTAAATCTTCCCGTTTTCTTCACCTTCATTTCTTTAGTCTACCCTTTGACACACCATGTTTTCTTTCTCTTCTCCCACTCTCATCACACACTATTCCATTTCCTTACATCAACACAATTCCAAAACATTTTCTCTATCGCTAAGGGTCACTACATCATAAATATCTTTACCATATCATCACCAATGTTACAATAGTTACTCACACACATAAGAACACCGGTTAATCAAAATTGTAAATATTTTCGTATATCGAATTGAGTAAATAATTATTCGCCATTTATAAAGCATGTATATGCTCGGAAATAAATTTCCTCGACATGGAGTCACCACCAGGTTATCAGTTGTTTCTTTTAACCCACAAAGGCTGTCTTAGTGGACTTGACACAGCGACGCTCAGAGCTTCGTTTGGCGGCCGAAAGCACACAAGCAACTATGCTTGGCTTTCAAGTAGCAGTCCAGGCAACCGCTACAGAACATATGGTTTGTGTGTGACGCGTGCCAGGTAAGAAGAAGGAGAGTGGAAGAAGGAAGATAAGGGAATAAGATAATAAGAAGAAGAGGAGGAGGCAACAGACGAGAGACATCCCCCTGGTGATGAGGTAGAGAAGGCAGAGCCAGAGGTGGCTGTGTATCACAGCTACCACAAGGGAGCTGCAGCCAGCAAGGATGCCGGGAAGGAGCAGAGACGGAAGAGAAGGAGAAGGAGGCTGCAACAGGGATGGAGGGTGAGAGGGACCTAGAAACAGCAAAGAAGGAGGAGAAGAAGGCTGCACCAGGGACAGAGGCTGAGAGGGAACCAGAAGGAGCAGAGAAGGTAAGGCAGGGTGCAGCAACACCAGCATGTCCAAAGGACAAAGGAACACCAGCAGAAAAACAGGAGGTGGTAAATACACCAGAGGTAAGTGTGGAGGAGGAAGTCTCATCAACAGGGCCATCGGTGAGGAGCAGGGGGCCCGCAGGAGAGACAACAGAGGTGGGAACAGTGGTCCAGGCCGGAGGGAGAAGGGAGCAACAGGAAAGATGTCGGTAGCTAAGGAAGGGAAGGAAACAGCAGCAGCAGCCCAGATGGTAGGGACGAGGAGAGAAGGAGCAGCAGAGGACAATAAGAAGGACGAGTCTGGCCAGCACTTCACCCCATGGATCGGGGTGGGGAACCACACCTGGCAGAAGGTGCAGGACGGGCAGTGGATGAGGAGAAGGCCAGGGAAGTTGCAGCAACGGCTGTGGCTGTTCGGAGACAGCATCCTGAAGGGGGTGGGAAAGGAGATCCACTTCCTAACAGGTGGCTTCTACAGGATAATGGACAGGACTGAAAGTGGTGCCAGAATAGGACAGATCAAGGACGTAGTGGAGGAGCACCTACCGGAAATTCTACCAGATGACCTAGTCGTGGTGGAAGGAAGAGGATATGGCCTACACAAACACAAAGGAAGAACAAACAACAGCAGACCTGCTGGTCCTTTCGAGGTTGTTTGTGACAAGCTACACTAACTATCTAATCAAAGGTGGAAGATGAAGGACAGCAAAGGCGAAGGCTCCTCCCCACCCCCCCATCCCTCCAGCCAAAGCTGGCAGGAAAGGAAAAAGAACCATGCAGCATGGAAAAACTGCATGGAATTTATGTAGGAAAGAGGAAAGAACTACCATTACTGCTACCACTAACCGGGCAATAAAAGCGGACAAGGACACCAGTATTCGAAAGAACTTAACGTTATTACGACAATGAGTAATATCTTAGTTGCTGGTTGGATTCAAAACACTTGTCTAATCTATTCTTGAAGGCCGTAACTGTTGTACTATCAACGACATCACAAGGTAGAGAGTTCCAAACATTAACAACTCGATTGAAGAAGAAGTGTTTAGCTTCGTGCGACGAGAATCTTTTACCACTTATCTTCAAATTGTGATTTCTTCTTGTTCTATTTGATCGATCAATTGTAAAGTAATCTTCCGCATTAATATCACTGAATCCTTTGAACATTTTAAACACTTCTATTAGATCGCCTCGCATTCTTCGTTTTGATAGGCTGAATAAATTTACTTCTTTGAGCCTTTGTTCATATGACAAATTTCTCAACCTAGGAATCATCTTTGTTACTCTTCGTTGGACCCGTTCCAACTTTTCTATGTCTTTTCTGTAGTAGGGAGACCAAAACTGTACACAGTACTCTAGACGGGGTCGAACCAACGAATTATACAGTTTTAATATTACTTTTTCCGATTTATTATTAAAGACTCGTCCGATGAAGCCAACCAATTTGTTTGCAGTTTTAACTACCTCTGAAAAATGCTGACCGGGCTTTAAATCGCTTGATATAGTGATTCCAAGATCCTTTTCTTTACTTACTGCAGAAAGTTGTTGGCCATTCATTACTTACACAACGCGATTGATATTTTTTCCGATGTGCAACACTTTACATTTCTCAACGTTAAATTTCATTTGCCATTGATTGGCCCAACGTGCAAGTCGATCTATATCTGATTGTAAAGCTTCTTCGTCGAGTATCGCAGTTACTTTACTAGCAATTTTTGTGTCATCAGCAAATTTTGATACTTTGCAAATGAGCCCATCATCGATATCATTAACATAAATTAAGAAGAGCATGGGGCCAAGCACTGATCCTTGAGGTACGCCGCTTTTGACATCGAGCCAGTTAGATGTAACACCGTTTAGAACTACTCTGTTTCCGCTCAGAGAGCCAGTCCGCAAGCCAATTGTGAATGTTACCCGAGATACCGTGCGCCAATAGTTTGCTGAGCAATCGTTGGTGGGGGACCTTATCAAATGCCTTTTGAAAATCCAGATATATGATATCTACTGATCTGCTTTCATCGAACACCTCAAAAATATAGTGAAAAAAATCAAGTAAGTTAGTCAAACACGAACGTTTACTACGGAAGCCATGTTGCGAATTATTTATAATATTATTTTCTTGAAGAATTTCACCATATTGTCGCGAATGATAGTCTCCATTAACTTACAAACAATAGATGTCAGGCTAATTGGTCGATAGTTTCCTGGATGAGACTTGTCCCCTTTTGAAAATTGGTGTGACATTTGCAAGTTTCAATCCGACGGAACTTTTCCAGCTGTTAAAGATTTATTGAATATGATGGAGAGCGGTTTACAAACTTGATGTTTGATTTCTTTTAAGACCCTAGGGTAATTTTGTCTGGACCAGGAGCTTTGCTTACTTTAATCTTTTCAATTGTGCGTAAATGTCACTTTCTACGATGAGCACGCCACTTAACATATTTTCGGTCCTTCTAACCTCCGGCGGTTGAGGTGATAAACAATCTTCGTCGGGTAAATACGGATGCGAAAAAGTTATTTAGGATTGTAGCCATTTCATTTTCATCGTTCGTGGTTACCATTTTCATTAGCAAGCGGTCCGATACCACAAGTGAGTGACTTTTATTATTTACATAGCTGAAAAATTCTTTAGGATTAGATTTACTTGTTTCGCTATATATTCTTCAAGATTTTTCTTGCTTCGTTTTATTAATTTCTTGGTTTCACGGCGAATTCTGTCCAACTCTAGTTTGTCAGCCTCGCTCTGAGATGATATGTACCTACTGTATCGCGTTTTTTTAGAGATAGGCTATTTTGAATTTCGTTATTCCACCATTTGGGTTTCTTCTTAGAAGCTGAACGTCTGTTACGATAGGGTACGCATATGCTTATGGCATTGTTCAATATTGTGGTGAAGGCCCCCCAAGATTTATCAATATCTGTTTCCGCCGAGATTTCAGTCCAGTCAGAATTATTTAGAACTGATCGGAGTCTTACGAAATTCGCTCTCTGATAATCAGGCACCTTTTCTTTACTAGGAGTTACTTTACTTTCTTTCATATTGATGCTGAATGTGATTGTTCGGTGATCGCTAGAACTAAAAACTGGACCAACATTTACTTCGTTAACTAGATCAGCTGTCGTTGAAAAGATAAGGTCAAGTATATTATTTTCCCGAGTCGGTTCTTGAACGTGTTGATGTAAATCACTTTCTAGTAAATTTGTGTACAGGTCGAGCCCTGTATGACAGTTCAACGGTTCACCCCATCTTTTCACTGGCAAGTTAAAGTCCCCAACAATTACTGCCTCGCAACTGCTACTTGTTTCTAATAATAATTCACTTAATGCGTGGTCGATATCAAGAGTCTTGCCTTGGCGGTCTGTAGATAAGTCCAATTACTATTTTACGAGATTTATTTTTAATTTCAATGAAGACCGTGTCTACATTGGTTATAATATCTGTTTTCACGGATACTGGATGGAGAGAGTTGTGGATATAAAAGATAACGCCTCCACCCTGTCTGTTCTCTCTTTCATGACTAAAATGGTATAACCCGGTAATCTATATTCCATAATGAAATCTCTATTTGAAGTGTCTATCCAAGATTCTGTGACTCCGATGATGTGATAATGATTTGTAGCTGCGAGGACTTCTAAGTCTTCAAATTTGTTACGTAGGCTACGGCGTATAGCAAGCTTTAATGTGATTCGAGTCGGGAGTTTTGGGTTGAGTGCACCCTTACGGTGGAGCTGCTGGTGTTCTCGCCTCCGCGTTTTTGGCTTTCAAAGAGCCACTTGGTCACAGAGCAGCCTCGAAACGGGCTGCTCCAACAGGGTTTAAGTGAATGCCATCAGGAAGGAACAAGTCCGAATCGTAGTAAAATTGTTCCACAAGTTAGCGAACTGGACGTTTTCTTGTGAGCAAAGGGACTGAAGTCTGTTGTTTGTGCTGAAGGCCTTACTGTAAAAGCTAGATTCGGCACCGACCCTCGGGAGGATTCCTGAGATTATGATGTTACTGGCATCCGTTTTACGTTTATACTGCTTGATCATGCGGCGGTATTTCTCAAGCAGTTCCTCAGAAAGGGTTGTCTTTACGTCATTTGTCCCCGCGTGAATGACAAAGAGGGTGTTTCGGTCGGCATTTCGTGACATCATCGCACGCTGCGGTGATGTCGTCCAGTCTGGCACCTGGATAGCAGTAACGTTTTCTGCGGCCGTTTGATGAACGACCACAGAACTCAACCAGCTGGCCACGCACCATGGAGTCCCCAACTAGGCGAGTCTCGAACTCATCCTCCATGGTGTCTGCCAGCACCTGGAACCTATTGAAGGTAGTGGGTGTCAGTAAATCCTTGGTTGCCTGCCTTGGTTTGGCTCCATTCCTTACAGGTTGGAACCCGACATCCTGTGAAGCAGGAAGAGAAGCGTTAAGTGGGGCAGGCTGGAAGTTGTCCTGTGAGGCAGGCTGGGAGTTAGCCTGTGAAGCAGGCTGGGGTTAGCCTGTGAGGCAGGCTGGGGTCAGCCTGTGAGGCAGGCTGGCGGTTGTTCTGTGAGGCAGGCGGGGGTTAGCCTGTGAGGCAGGCTGGGGGTTAGCCTGTGAGGCAGGCTGGGGTTAGCCTGTGAGGCAGGCTGGGGTTATCCTGTGAGGCAGGCTGGGAGTCAACCTGTGAGGCAGGTAACACGTCCTCCCGTGAAGCAGGAGGGTCGTCTGGAGAGGGCACAGTCTCAGTGGAGGCCTCTCCACCATCGATAGTGGAGTCACTGCCACAGTTGTTAAAACAAATTCCTGAAGGGCTACAAATTTCTTTTCAAGATCATTGTGCTTGACTTTCCACTCAGTCACAGCCTTCTGTAGATGTAATCTTTGAACGCAGAGGCGGCAAGTTTTACTCAGCTGGAAGAACTGAGCTGCAAAACGTCCGGGACAGACGTCACACTTAAGGTTCAAGGCATTGTTAGAATTTTAAGCGAGTTAACAGTTTGGGCAAATATTAAAAGCGCTTCGAAATACTTTAAATTGTGACCATAAATTGAATTGTATAAAATTGTGCATGGAAATTAGATACTGCTGTGTTAGATGCCTCCAACACTGGGAGTTCGCTCCACAGGGTCTTGAAAACGCCTCAAAGACCAATCGCTTGTCCTGAGCCTCGGTCACGAGAGAGACTTTCACAACCCGGCGCTTTTCAGCTATTGTCCTCGAAGTTTTGTCCCATATCACGGGGCCGTAGTCACACAGAGCAGAGCTGGCAAGGAGGAGAGGAACCAGCAATTAGTTCCCACTTTCCAAACGTCTAACCCAACTCTGCGACCCTTTCGAGGCCTGGCCAGTGGCACCTGTCACCAGGTGTTCTCCACCAACTCTAGAGAGTATCAGACGCCATTCCTGAGAGACCAAAAATCTGAAAAATTCATTGAGTATAAGAAAAACCCACAGAAACTCCACCTAGAAGCCGGGAGGTACAACCTCAAATGGCCCACGGAAGATATCTCTTTCAGGAGAAAAAAAAAAAAACAAGAACCAGCTGTTATGCAGAATAGAGATGGGAGTACCGTCGATAGAGGGGAGGGACGGGGAGCTCACACCGACAACTGGTTCCCAGGGAGGCTTTTATTAGTGTAGAGGTCGCCACACTCCTCTTCACCGCAGGCCTAAATAATTAGGCACGGTCCAGCTGACTAGGACCCTGGAACTCCAGCCATTGTCTCATAAAGAGATCCTCTGCCTGCAGTCCAATCCACCACTGCTGCTGCCCAGAGGCTTCACCGTGACCCTGGCACGGGAGACAGATCAGGTATTACACCTTGTCCAAGGGTGACCTGAGACTATGCAGGGCAGGGACGTCTAGTTCCCTGAGGTGAAAACAATTCACCCGCATACGGAGACTGTGGGTGAGGAAAGAACTGTACAAACGCTGAAGGAAATAGTCCAGCGAGTGAAATCACAAGTGACAGAAAAAGTGCTAGTGATGAGTGTGCCGAGGAGGCAAAGCAAGGAGGGCACAGCGTACGATCAGAAAAGGAAGTGGGTGAACACGTGGTGCATGAAAAAGACCGAAGAGTGGCAGTGTGACGCTCAGTGAAAACATGGCCTGGCAAAGAGTGTGGGCAGGTGATGGAGTGCACCTGTCCACCATTGGAAAAGTGTGGGCAGGCTGGAACACAGTGGAGTGGGCGCAGCACAGAGCAGTGACACAGGAAAGAAAATAGCATGAGGCCACAAGAAGACAGATGTGTTTTGCCTTCCTGAACACAAGAGGCTGGAATGAAGGGAAGTGGAGAATTTTGTTGAAGGAGGGAGAAAGCATTGAAGTGATCGGAGTAGGACAAACAGGGTGGCATGACGGTACAGTGGCAGGAAGGTGGTTGGCTGTGTATAGGGAGAGGAAGGAGAGTAGGAGAGAAAAAGGGAGGAGTGGGTGTGATAGTGAAGGAGAGGGTGGGGAGAAAGGTAATGGAGGTAGACTTATTGGAAGAAACCGAGAACAAGTTAGGTTATAACAAGGGAGATCTGATCACAGTTAAGGTGACAGACCTGGAGAAGGAATGGTGGGTGACAGTGGTGTATATGGGAGTAGAAGGGGCAGAAAACTGGAAGGAAAATAGGAAGCTGTAGGGTGCATTACTGGAAATTAGCGGGGTAAAATTCTAGTGTTTGCCCATACTCCCCCCTTCCCCCCTTACAAGCCTGGGGACCTGGTGGGAATGCGGGGTTTCAGGTGGGGGACACGAAATCCATCGCATTCGCGTATTTTTTTAGTGGGGGGGGGGGGGGGGGGCTAAAAACTCCCTAGATGTAGGGAAATTCCCTAAATTTAGGGAATTTTCCCTCCCACCACCACTAAAATAAGCGTTTGCGACGAATTTAGTGTTTCCCATACGAAAACCACGCACTCACTGGACCCTCAAGCTTGTTTTGGGAGAGAAACGTAGTGAACCCACCAAACGATGCTCACCTCACCATCTGGCGTGGCACCGGCGGCCATCTGTGCTCACATAAACCGCCTCCATCACACTCATGCCCTCTCACTAGTAGGTCGTCACCTCATCGCAAGGTTTCCGTCCTCCAAGTAGAGATCCATCCAACACCGCGCCTTTAACAGTACTGCAGCTTGTGCAGGAAGTGCAGGCTCTCGAACCTCTTGCCTGAGCTGTTCGAACACGTGAATCCTTACTGACCGGATTTTGAATCTGCTTCACGGGCTCGTATTCCCAGTATACAAGGTGATTGTGGATATTCACTCCACGCCTCCAGAATACGATAATATGCCTCCATATATCATAGTTAAAAAAAAAAAGAAAAAAAAAAGTACTTAAAAGTAAAGAAGCCGAATTAATCCCCTTCCCCCAACGATCTTGGGGGACCTGCGTGAACTCGGGGTATTTGGGTGGGGGAGCATATTTAAACTACTCCAACCGAACTTTACGACCCCCCTGCAAACCAAGGGGGGCAGCCCCCCCTGGACCCCCCCCTTCTTAAAGGTGCGTGTTCTAAAAAAAAAAATAACCACGCGTGGTGGACCTGGTCTCACATGCGTGGGCTAATGGCAAACTAACCGTACCATCGCTAACCAAGCGTACCATCGGTAATAGTATTAGGTAAAGGTGCGTGTTCTAAAAAAAAATAACCACACGTGGTGGACCTGGTATCACATGCGTGGGCTAATGGCTAACTAAGCGTACCATAGGAAATAGTATTAGGTAAAGGTGCATGTTCCAAAAAAAATTAATAATAAATAACCATGCGTGGTGGACCTGGTCTCACCTAGCGTATCATTGCTAACCGGATCGTTGGCAACGCTGCTCATATTGCAATGGCGTCGCCATGTAAACACATCGTCCGCATGTATAATATGCCCTTAAGTACAATATGGAGGCGTAATATCGTATTTTCGAGGTGCGGAGTGATTTTCAATAATTACCTTGCGTGGTTTCCGTACGTTGTAAAAAAAAAAAAAATGGAATGTATGAAATTTCCTTACATCTAAGTATCTGTAAGAAATTTCCCTACATCTAGGGTATTTTTCAACCCCTCATAACTCAAAAACTATGCATTTGCGACGCATTTCATGTTTACCACCGCATTCCCCCAAGGCTCAATGGCCCCCTAGCCAATTTTGGTTGCGAGGGGTGAGTATGGGCAAACACTAGAATAATACCATTAGCGGCAGGGTAGGCAAAGGAAAGTGGATAGTTATGGGAGACTTTGATGCACACATAGGCCTAAATAATGCACCAGTCAACAGAAATGGACACATGCTGCTAGACTTTGTGGAGACAGCTCATCTGAAAATTAAGAACTGGGAGCTTGAGGACCCAGTAACTTGGAGGGACAGAGGTGCAGCATCAGTTATAGATTATATCCTGGCAAGTGAGGCAGTGGAGAGAAACAAATGTAGGATATGGAAGGAAGAGGAGGTAGATATATCAGACCACATAATGATAGGTGTGACATGTGGAAAAGGAGGGAGGAAGGAACAGGAACAGGAGATGAAGACAAAATGGGACACGCTAAATCCTGACTGGGGAAACAAAGGGCTAACCTAGATGGAAAGCTATGTAGGGAAATAGAGAAGGGCAACAGGACAAGTGATCAGTGGGAAAAACAGGTAAAAGAGGTAATAGCAGAGGAGGCAAAGATATCAATAGGTATAAAGAAGTACAAGGTAGGAAAAAGGAGACTGAAAGGCTGGTGGGATGAAGAAGTAGAAAAAGCAATAGGAGATAGAAAAAGAGAAAACAGAAGGCAAAGAAAGTTGTGGAAATTGACAGAGAAAGAAGGGGAGCAGCACAGACAGGAATGGGAGACGGCATATAGCAGTTATAGGAAGGTGCAAAGGGCGACGCAGATCTTAATTAATAAGATAGCTAATTGGGAGAGACTGCAGGCAGAGAAACTAAACAATCTACCCTGAGGGGAGAGAGAAAAGGAAGGATGGAAAAGACTGAAGAGGAACCTAGGAGGGAAAGAGGTGGATCAGAGGGTGATACTGAAAACAGAGGGCAGGGAGACTGGAACAGAGGAAGAAATAAGGTCAGTAATAGAGGAGTACTGGAGTAAGGTGATCAAGATAGATACAGGGGATAGAGGAATAGAGAACATGGTAATCTACAGTGACAGAAAGGAAATGGAGGAGGTAGGAATAGAAATAGAGGAGGTAAAGCGAGCACTGAAAATGTTGAAGAATGGGAAGGCAGCAGGAACAGATGACATTATCGGAGAATTCCTGAAGTATGGAGGAGATGCAGTCAAGAAGGTTATTTTTAATATCTGCAAGGAGGTTCTGGAGGAAGGGGAGGTACCACAGGACTGGAAAAAGAGCAGGGTAACTCTGATACACAAAGGAGGGGGAAAGGATAAAGCAGAGATAGGAAATTATAGGCCAATAGCTATCATGAACACCATGGCAAAGGTGTTTGGAATAGTAATAAATGAAAAGCTAAAGGCCTGGATAGAGTTGCAAAAGGTGCTAGGAGAGGAGCAGAGAGGATTTAGGAAAGGCGGAGGAGGGCTGGAAAATATATTTACCTTAAAAGAGATTATTGAAAGGAACAGGCTGCAGAAGGAGTTATACCTAGTATTTATAGATCTTGAAAAGGCGTACGACACAGTGAACAGAGAAAAGCTCATTAGACTGCTAGGACATGTAGGTGTAGATGAAAATAGTAAATGTAATAGTCTATATGAGGGAAATGAGGTGCAGTTCACGTTAGGAGCAGCCACTACTGGGTGGTTAGTAAATAATGTAGGAGTCAGGCAAGGCTGTGTGATGTCCCCGACGCTTTTCAACATGTACCTCGAGGAGATGATAGTGGGAATTAGGAAAGCCGGGAAAGGAGTAGAGATAGGAGGAGAGAGGTTAGGGTGCCTGGCCCACGGTGATGTGTAGTGCTGATGGCGGAGAGGAAAGAGGAGATGGAGGAGATCCTGCACATAGCCCACACATATGGGAGGGAGTGGGACCTGAAATTTAGTGAAAGAAAATGTAAGGTTATGGAGTTTGGTAGTGGAGGCAGTAACCAATGGGTACTAGGAAACAACGTGCTGGAGGTAGTCGATAAATATATGTACTTAGGAATGGAGGTTAGCAAGGAAGGCATAGGAGGGGAGAAACAGAGGAAAGTGAATGAAGGGAAGGCAAGGAGGATGTCAGGGATGATAATAAATGGAAGCAATAGAGTAGTAAACAAATATGACGTAGGGTGAAGTCTGTGGAAGGGAATAGCTGTACCATATTGCCTCTATGGATCAGAAATAATGCACTACAGATAAGGGGACATTGCACAGCTGGAAAAGGTTCAGAACATAGTAGGCAGGTGGGGATTAGGAGCCCCTGAGAGCACAGCGGTAGAAGCCATCAGAGGAGATATGGGCTGGAGCACGTTCAAGGAAAGAATTGTAAAGGGCAAGTTGGGCTTCCTAAAGAAAATTGAAGAGTAGTGAGGGGAGATTGGCCAAGAAAATAATGCAAGAAAGTGGAAACAAGTCCACCTGGGGGAAAGAGTTAGAGAGGTGGAAAAGAAGAGAACAACTGAGGGAGGAGTGGAATGAGATGGAGATCAGGGATGTGAAGAAGACAGTTGAAAGGAACGGACAAGTCAAATGGCAGGAAGGAATGAGTGGCAAGTCAACGCTAAAATGGTACAGCAGGAAACAGAAACCAGAGGGAGTACACTGGCATGTAGGAGACTGGGGGAGCAAACTATTATTTAAAGCAAGAACAGGAACCCTGGAGGTAAACGGCAGGAACAGGGACGGGGGAAACCAGAACTGTAGCTGTGGGACAGGGCAGATAGAAACAGTAGAACACCTAATAGTGGAATGCAGCAACTATGAGAGGCAGAGAGGGGAGTTAGTGGCAGGAGTAGTGATGGTAATAGGTGGAGAGGGGTGGGCTAGGAGGCTAGAGGAGGAAAACGGGGCGATCTGCACGGTGTTGGGGCTGTATGGGGACAAGAAAGAAACAGAGAAGAATGGTGAAGCTGGCAAAAGTGTTCCTCGCGCAGTGCTGGAAGAAAGGGAACAAATGCATGAATAAGTGAAAATAAGTGACTTTATTGCAGTTAAGAAAGCTACGTAATACTGAAAAGGAAGGTGTGTGAATAAGAAGGGAGAAACGAGAGGAGGAGGACCTAAGAAGCGATACAAAGTGTTACAGGTCACAAGAAGAAATGAAGGACTCCCAACCAAGACCCATCAGCAGGAAAGACAGCAATATAAAGCAAAGCAACCACCCAAAAGTAGTTTAAGCCACTTGATGACATAAAAGTTGGATGTTCAGTCACTCATTTCTGGAAATGACAGAATATTCCTGCCACAAAATATACCAAATACTTGGCTACACACCTTGAGCCTGCCATATGCACAGTGCAGAGAAGGAAGTGTAGCGGTGAAGAGCATGACTGACCACGTCCCTGGTGCTGCCCAATAAAGAAATAAGTGAGTTGGTGTTCATAGGGGATGCAGGAGACACCTACCTTCTCCACGTCATTCTCATGCATCTCCAGCGCCTTCTTGCAATTGGATATGGAGAAGCCAGTCCTCTTACGCAGCGCTGCCAGGAGTGACTTGCTGACTGCCCAGCGAGGGGGGCCCAAGTGTAGCCAGCAACTTTGCCTCATCTGTGGAGGGTGGTACAAGCAGGTGTCAGAACACGTTTGCATGCACCAGTTAGATTAACTTTATACATATGCCTGGAGAGGATAAGGCTCTATAGCAGGGGTGTGCAACCTTTTCACAGGAAGGGCCACTATTCAAGAATTGTACGTGATGGAGGGCCGCACATTGGGGTTTAGATATATATATATATATATATATATATATATATATATATATATATATATATATATATATATATATATATATATATATATATATATATATATATATATTCAAATATCAACGGATAACAGTCATGTGTGTGTGTGTGTGGATTGGCAGTTGGCCCCACTGTACATCTAGTTTTGAGCTTCAAAGAGTCGGGCCGCACTGTACAGTATTCAGTTTTGAAGGATCGGGCCACACTGGAAGGTCTTTTAAGGGCTGCATGCGGCCCCCGGGCCGCAGGTTGCACAGGGCTGCTCTGTAGCCATAGTCTAGCTACACTTTTCTCACAATAATTCTGCCCACACATAGTGCAGACTGTTCAAGCTAACAAAAGTGCTGCTCTATGCTATCCTTATACCTAGAAGAGCTACAGAGGTGAAGGTAGAAGGGAGGAGACCCGTTGGAAGAAGAAAAAAAATAGACAGCAGTGTGTGGAGAAAGACATGAGAAGGATGAACAGGAAGGAGAGTCTACGATCGTCAAGTGGGAGAGACTCACAGCCCATCCAACTCCATAAAGGAATATAAGGACATTGAAGAAGAGGAATATGCCTGGAATTGTGACAAATTTACTCTGTCAACTTAGCAGAGAACCTTTCAATAAAAAATGTCAAATGTTGCAAACTCTAATTATTCTCGAGACTTATGGTACTTAACCAAAGAAATGTCTCAATTTTACTTCCTCTTTCCCCCCTCCCCTTGACCCTGATGGCACTACAGTGGTCACTTCCACCTCTAGCACTGAGCTCTTCACTCCAATAATGTCTAAAAATTCCACTTCGCTTTCATAGCAATTTTCTAGCAATACTAACGAAATGCTTTGCAAGTAAAGAGACATTATATTGAACCCAGAAACGAACAGCAAGAGTTTCTGACATAAACTGCTCAAGTCTGCTTGACATCTCTTCCTTCTTGACTGGCTTTATTGATTGTTGAGCCTCCACACATCTATAAATATGTAATGAAAAAATCAATTTATCCAAAGAAGTAGGATGTCCTGATCCCAATTTTGTATAGGTTCTCAAGCAGAATATGATTAGATGCGCTTTGAAAGGCCTTAGAAATTAAAAAAAGTATGAGATCAACACCAACTCACGAGTAGTATACGTGTCCTCAAAAAATGCATTTTCCAAATATGGCCCCACAGGAGCTGTGGGCTAGGCCTGTGCCAGGGTAAGCTCTTACATCTATCCATGTGTAAAGACATGGTTTAAAATGCTATGTAAAGCATCCCTTGCAGTTTAAATTCTCATGGCATGCACATATTCTTGGAGTTTGCCACAATGCTTTTGTTTTGGCATAACCACAATAATTACTGTATTTGACAGCTTATACAATGCATGGGCTTATAGGACGCATTCCCCAATTTGGGCAGGCATTTAAAAATATATAATTAATGGGTTTAACCTAGAAGTGTCAGGCAAAGATTTTTACGCCTGACATTCATAGCCCTTCCCACTATCAGATATTTTTAAAAGTTTCACATGTACATATCAAGATCCTTATTAAATCCCTATATTTTATGTTTAAAACCCTTAATAACTGCTGGGACCCACCACAATTGGTTCTTCTTAGACTCGAGGGTACTGCTTTGAGACAAAAACAAATATGGCAGACAGCAACATTGTCAGAGGGGTAACGGGTACAGGTAACTCTCGATTTACCTGAGTATTGTGTCCTTGAAGAAGTCACGTAAATCAAAAACAATGTAAATCAAACAAGAGGTAGGTTTCTATCGAAAAGTAAATATTCACTTCATTCAGTGGAAAGAGAGAGAGAGAGAGAGAGAATATCCATATCACCGAGATATCCACTCAGGCACTCAGTCTCAGCCTCACTCGTGTGAGGAAGAAATGAGGGACACCATGAGCGACTGGCTAGTATTGGTACCAGTACCGAGCAGTCTGGTACCGGTCTGGTACCGATTTTTTTATCATAGTTCTACATCATAATTCTAGATGTTGTATTAATTAAGTACATTTTTAAAACATAAGGAAGTGTGAAATTTCAAACTTGAATGTGCTTCAAGGTTTGCTGAACATGTATGTAAGGTAAAAATGTTAAAAAGATAAGTGCAATATGGAGAAACAGGCACTTGTAAATACCAAATAATAACTAATCTTCTCAATATCTCATCAATATTGTCCATATATTGTTTGTGTCTATCAATTAAAGAAAGTTTAAGTTTTATGAAGGTCTGTCAGAGTTTTATGATCCCTGGCTCCATACTAAGGACCACAGCAGGTCTTGCATGTGTCGTCAGGTTTGGTGTACAGTAATCCCTCGTCTATCACAGGGGTTAGGTTCCAGAACCCCCTGCGATAGGCGAAAATCCGCGAAGTAGCGATCTTATATTTTTTTTAATTATTTATATATATTTTAAGGCTTTATAAACCCTCCCCACACTCTTACAAATCTTTCCCACACTCCTATTGACCTTTCCCACTCTTATAAACACTTCCTAAGCCGTTTCGTTGTTATGACACGGTCCCAATAAATGATTCTATAATTCTTGTTTCGGCTTTCGACATTTGCTTCATAAATACGAAATTCACGCAGGAATTAGTTTGGCGGGGTGGAAGAATACTCAGAGAAAGGACAATATGAGCATAGCTCACTTCTTTTATATCACAATTAGGTAAATATGGAAGGGGAAAGGGAGGAGAGGAACAGAGTGAGTCATGAAAAAAATACCAATAGAGGATGTAAGAAGGGAGAACAAGGAAAAGTAGTGGAGGAAACAGAGAGAGATAAAGAGGATGAAAACAAAGAGAAGGGTGTGGGGAGGGAGCGACAGTGGGGAGAGTCATGTCAGGTCCTGAGGGAAAGTCAGGTAAGGGCTTCAGTCAGGACATGACCTGACTCTCACTTTCGCCCCTCCCCCCCCACACCCTTTCCATTTCACCTTCTGTGTTTGTGTTTACCTAGTTGTAAACACACACACACACACACACACACACACACACACAGAAAGGGAAATGAGAGGAGTGAAGGGAGAGTGTGGCAGAAGGGAGACTCAGGTCAGGGCTTTGGTCAGGACATGACCTGACTCACTTCTGCCCCTCCCTCCACACACCCTTCCCATTTCCCCTTCTGTATGTGTGTGTGTGTGTGTGTGTGTGTGTGTGTGTGTGTGTGTGTGTGTGCGAGTGTGTGTGTGTGTGTGTGTGTGTGTGTGCATTTGTATTTACCTAGTTGTGACATACGGGAAAAGAGCTTATTCAACCTTTCCTTAAAATCATGAATGTTTCTTGCACAAACCACCTCCTCCTCCAGTCTATTCCATAGCTCAATGCTTCTGTTTGGAAAGCTAAACTTTTTCACATCTCGCCTACACGTGGTCGCCGTCAACTTCTTTCCATGTCCTCTCGTTTCTCTCTCACTCCACACACACAGGTCCTCTCTGTCCAGATTCTCCATCCCACTCACCACCCTGTACACCGCTATCAGGTCTCCTCTTTTTCTTCTTCTCTCCAGGGTTGTGAGCCCCATGCTCTTGAGTCTCTCCTCGTAAGTCCGATCCCTAAGTTCCGGTACCATCTAAGTTGCCATTCTCTGTACTCTTTCCAGCTTTCTTATGTTCTTCTTTTCATGAGGAGACCAGACCATTGCTGCATACTCCAACCTTGGCCTTATCGTTGTAACTATTATTTTCTTCATCATCTCTTCGTCCAAATACACAAATGCCGTCCTTATGTTCTTCAGCAAATTCATAGTTTGTCCCGTTATCCTGTTGATGTGTTTGTCCGGTGACATGTTCTCTGAGACAGTCACTCCCAAATCTTTTTCTTCCATTCCTCTGCATATTATCTCACTTCCCATCTTGTAATCATATTCCATCTTCTACCACTCCTACCAAACTCTATTTTATTACATTTCCCAAGGTTAAACTCCATCTGCCATGTACCACTCCACTCCCATATTTTGTCCAGGTCCCTCTGCAATGCCTCACAGTCCTTCACATCATTCACTCGTCTCAACAGCTTTGCATCATCTGAAAACAGACTCACACAGCTGGTCACTCCGTCCACCATATCATTTATATAAACAGCAAACATTATTGGCACCAGCACTGAACCTTGTGGGACCCCACTCCTCACTGGGCACCAGTTGGAAACCCTGTCCTTGATTATTGTCCTCATTTCCATGTTAGTTAGGAAGTCCTCCAGCCACCTAATCAGTCCATCATCCACTCCACCCCTATTTTTAATTTTCCAAATTAGTCTTCTGTGTGGTACTTTGTCGAATGCCTTTTTCAAATCCAGGTACACTCCATCCCCCCAGCCTTCTCTCTCTTGTATTAAATCTGTCACCCTTGAGTAGTAACACAACAAGTTGGTGACACAAGATCTCCCTCTCCTGAATCCAAACTGGCAATCCGATAATCCGTGCGTGTGTGTGTGTGTGTGTGTGTGTGTGTTCATATAATCTAATGGGGAAGGAGAAAGGGAGGAAGAGTGATAAAGTGAGAGATAAGACTAAAGATAAGAGGGTGTGAGAAAGGAGGAAACAAGGGAAATGGGTGGAGGAAATGGGATGGGAAAAGAAGAGAGAGGTAGGGAGGGTCAGGTAAAGGTGAGGAAAGAGGGGGAGAGAAAGGGTGTGAGTGGGAGGGAAAGAGATTAAAAGAGAAAAACTGTGAGGGGGGTGAAAGGAAAAGAAGAAAGAAATGAGAAGGAATGAGAAAAATACAGAGACGGCGAGGGAGAAGAAAGAAAGGCAGTGGGGGAGGAGTGAACCAGGGAAAAGACTAACGGCGCAATAGGCCACGACGAAAAAAAAAATAGGTGGGTGACGTAGGTGCTTATTTAGGCGTGTTCCTACTTTTACCTACGTTTTCATTTTTTAGGCTAGAAAATGCTTATTTTACCACAAAATCCCGCGATATAGCGAAAAATTTGGGATACGATACAATTTGAAAATCCGCGATACAGCGAGACCGTGATATGGCGAGGGATTACTGTACAAACGTCCGCTAGTTTACTTTTCTTCCTGAATGGTGTTATTTTATATGAAGTAGCAGTAAGTACTACTGTTGTACACTGTTACTTTAGAAAAGAGTTGCTGTTGTTGGAGTACAGCGCTCACCACATTGTTTATGTTTACGCAGAGGTTTGCGGTTTCACTCACGTGCCACTGCAGCACTAATACTTCACTAGCCAGTAACCCAAAGCTGAACCTTGACCTTATAGGTTGCAGGGTAATTTTCGGGGACATTTTTTTTTGGAAAAAAGTACATCTTATAAGCCGTCAAATACGGTACATACAGTATACAAAAAGTTACTTAGTGAGGTGACCTATGAAGAACAAATTACTGCCTGGCACCTCTCTGCAAGATCTTATTTACTGAGTGGCAAGGAGGGCAGACAGAGAGAGGTTCTGTGGCCACAGTCTGCCAACACTTTTCTCTCAATAATTCCGCCCACACCCAAGGCAGACTGTTCAGGCAAACAATAGTGCCGCTCTATGCTGGAGAGGATGGAGAGTGTGATTAACTTGCCAGAGTGAGCAAGTAGCTGCAGCAGAGCCTCCAGTGGGCCCTTCAACATCTGGACATCATCCTCCCTTGCCACCTCCTGTTCCCTCAGCGTCTGTGCCGTGAGACTCTTCCCCTCCCTTCCCCACTTCCAGGATGGGAGAAGGATCAGTCCCTCATTGTGAAGCTCAAGATGCTGAAGGAAATGATACACAGAGTAGTGTGTAATGTGTGTGCCACTAAGGGATGTGCGGTATCGACAAAAAAATTTCTGAAATAAAACCGTTATGCCTCTTCCCGGTATAAGTCGTAATACTGGTAATACCGGAATTTCCTCAAAAATACTGGTAATACCGGTAAAGGTATTTAGGTACTTTTGAAATAGAAAATTTTTCCTTAGTGTATTCTCGTACAATATGTAACATTACAATCACACAAGACAGTTTTAGGAGACTTCTAACTTTTATTATTTTTTGCATATAGTATTTTTAAAATAATAAAAATAATAACAATATAATATTCAAATTTCAAACATTTATTTTGGGGTCTGTGTGTGTGATAATAATAATAATAATAATAATAATAATAATAATAATAATAATAATAATAATAAATGGTTTAATAAGAAAACTGCATCACAATGATGGAAATACTGATGCTCATAGATATAAAAGTAATAAATAAAAAAATAATAGAGTAATGGTAATAATTAAACTATGTATGTACACAAACTAAACATTATTTAAGGTATTTACATTAACCTAAGATGGATTGATTGATTGATAATTTATTGTTGCAAGTAAACAACAAAGAAGAGAGTAACATGCCATCCAGGCAGTACATAGTGTGCAGGCCCACAGGCTGGGTAAACTTTGGCTGGGTTACTTGGGCTGATGGTGGACCTGATGGCACGAATGTCGGAGGCATTAACACATGCTAGGGGGGCCTGGGATGCATTTCCTGCATTCTAGGCACTCTGAAAGCCTATTTCACGCAACTGCAATGAGCTGATATTTTCCCTTTTAAAATGGATAAGACTGTTAAAACAACACCAGTGATCAGTCTATTTTTATCAAGCTATAGTCAGCTCTTACAGTATTTAGTCATCATCTGACATCATCTGACTGCAACTGCTTTGGCTGCTGCAGTGCAGCTGGTAGACACCTTGTGTGTCTAATTGGCTTCAGGGATTCTGGGTCCATCTTTCTTTGCTAAGCTTCATCAGACTTTATGATACTACAGTACCCGTCAGTTGAAGTGTCGCACTTGGCTCCGTGACACTTCTTGTGGTGGGATTTGGTATGAAGTGTAAATCAGGGGGAGAAAACTCGCCTGGTAGAAAATGACCACATGGCAACCTTCCTCACGCTCTTCTTAATCTACCAAACAGGGAAAACAATGACATCACTGACACAAGCAAAACCACCGGCTAGCCTTGATCCGTGCCAGTATCTCATAATCTACTTTATGAAACATCAGTATCTCTTCATATATCTTTTCTACAAACCTTCAACAGTCATGGAAACGCTTTGAAAATCCAATTCAAGGACTTTTTTTTTTACTCTTAAAAATAGGGGATAATGCTTACGAAAACGCGTCGCCTCCTCTGGCGACAGTGCAGCCGTTGTTGCGAGAAATATCTCCTCGCTGAAATAATTCACATATACATGTTAGAAGGGGGGGTCGAGGGGGGTGCAGCCCCCCCGTTAGTAGGTCGTAAAGTTCGGTTGGAGTAGTTTAAATATGCTCCCCGACCCTAAACCCTCTGCAAGCTATTTTACGGCTGCGGCGGCTGCAGCGTCGTCGCAGCCGTCGCCAGAGGAGGCGACGCGCTTTCGTAAACATTATATCCCCTATTTTCAAGAGTAAAAAAAAGTCCTTGAATTGGATTTTCAAAGCGTTTCCATGACTGTTGAAGGTTTGTAGAAAAGATATATGAAGAGATACTGATGTTTCATAAGGTAGGTAATGAGATACTGGCACGGTCCTAATACGAATCTTTACCCGAATCTTAACCGTTCAAAGTCCAGAGCTGGATACACAGGCCTGAGGTGGGCCTCTTCCAGAAGACTACTGTGAGTTAGATGGAGGACGGTAAACTGTTAAGACATACAATTCCAACATAAAGTTAAGGTGTCAGGAAAGGGGTCATGAAACTTGTAAGCCTTAATATTGTTTCTGACATAGGTGCAAACATGCTTAGGAAAAATGGTATCACAGCACACACACACCGGCGTTTGTGTCAGGCAGGCGCAGCCCAGCCACAACAGCTAGCACAGTGTACGCGGCATACTCACGGCGAGCAGAGGCGTCCTGAGTAACGCAGCCCTCATGCTGGGCGGCAAAGGTGTGGCGGGCGGCGGCACTGACACTAGGCGGCGGGGAGGCGGCTGGCACTCGTGGACGCCGATCAGCTGAGTGGACCCGGCTCTCGATCTTGATCTTGATGTCACAGGTGACTTGGGATTTCTACTAGGCCAGGCCTTTGTAACGGCAGCTCCTGTAAAAAGAAACGAAAACGTACACCGTATTGGCTATACAGGTAGCGCCACACGTGGCCAGTCGGTGAACTGCCAAAGCAGTACTATCCATAGAATTCAAGTTCTGTACTAGAGTGCGTCTGAGGCTGCCTCTAGGATACAAAGGCCTTAATTGGTAACGCCACCGCTCCAAGCCAACGACTGCACACACGATTTCCTGACTACTATTTGACATGGAAAAAAACTGAAATCGGGTAGGAGTGAAGTGTATGCAATCATCGGCTTGGAGCGATGGCGGCACCATGGCCGTGAATCCCGGAGACAGCCTCAGACGCACTCTAGTCTATAACTAGCAACTCTATGGAATAGAGTTGAGTTGCCACCACTGATCTCTATTATAACTGGATTGGTTGACTCCACAGAGTTATATACTGGAGGGTTCAACTCCAGTCTCTCGCCACGGTGAGAGGTGAAGCCACTGCTCCTGCCTGTAACTCTGTGGTCGGCCGCCATACGGTGACGGATTGGCGACCTTTCCATGATTCCACATGTTTACACTTAACCACTATTAGCTAGCCACCATTATGATATTTTGGAAAACTGAGCCGATCATCGTGTTGATGAGACATTGCTGCATTTCATGATCATAAATTTATTGCACTTTGGTATACCTACAATAGAATAATGAGAAAAATATATGGTAGTGTATTGTTGTGCTGGAAGCTTCCCCCGGGGTCTATGAGCCTCTGGAAGACTCTGGGAGGAGCGAGCAGGGGGGCGAGGAGCAAGGCCCCGCCCGCACACCCCGCGGGGCCCGCGGCCAAGCGCCAGGCGGGAAGTGTTGCCAACTCGCGCATATTTTTGCTACATGTTCTTGTATGATCTAATATATACTGTAACGTTCTCGACTGTACTGTTCGGTATATATATAGGAGAAGAGGGCGAGAGGAGTCAGTCCCAGTCATAGTAAGAGTGGCCAGTGCACAAGAGTCAAGAGTGAATTGTACTACTAAGGAAGAATATTAAACTATAGAAGCTGTGCAAGGTGTTTACATGTAATGGCCCGAAATGTACTACAATTGTAATGGTATTTTTCCCCATGTAAATAGAGTTAACCTGGGGTGTTTGCGCAACCAGTTATATATGTATGTGGGTTTCTCGAAGAGAGAGAGAGAGAGAGAGAGAGAGAGAGAGAGAGAGAGAGAGAGAGAGAGAGAGAGAGAGAGAGAGAGAGAGAGAGAGAGAGAGAGAGAGAGAAAGGAAAGAAGGAAGTACACAAGAGAAGGAGGAAAAAAATGAAAAGTATGAGAGGAGAGAGAGAAAGAATTAAGTTTGAGAGAGAGAGAGAGAGAGAGAGAGAGAGAGAGAGAGAGAGAGAGAGAGAGAGAGAGAGAGAGAGAGAGAGAGAGAGAGAGAGAGAGAGAGAGAGAGAGAGAGAGAGAGAGAGAGAGGGGGAAGAGATGGGTGTTGAAACAAAGAGGCCTGTTGTGCTCCCATATCTCCCCTACAATCTGTAGTGTCAACAAAATTCAGAGGTGTCAGGGGTCAAAACAGGGTAATCGTTGCCAAAAGTGGTCAATCTGCCTTCTTTTAATTATTGCGGGAGAACGGTAAATATTTATAATGGAAATAAAATACCAGAGACCTTATATTGATATTGGAGGCCTACCAAGGAAATCTCAGGTCTCAAGCAGGCCTAACCTGTGATCAGTTTGTCATTCCGTGACGTCACACCAAGAACATTTTGGGGGCCGAGACTAACGCCCCTTCCTCACACTAGGTTGTGGGAGCGAGCTCATTCTCACGAGCGACATCGCCCCTTTCAGGTGAGGAAAGAACTGTTCACGGTCTTCAACTCACTTTGGCTATAACTGAGACTGGATTCTCACGAGCGACATCGCCCCTTTCGGTGCGCCAAAGGCAAGCCTGACAGATGGGAAGCTGGGCGTCGTCCGACGTCCAGACCAAGGCCAACATGCAGCAGTAAACACTTTTGAAGCTGCGTTGTGGGGGTATTGCCTGTGGCAGGGTGTGTGAAGAGAGGAAGGAAAGGAGAAGGCCAAAAGGGTGGTATGTGTGTTGTTCTCAGGGATAACAATGGATAAGCGCAAACACTCACTAGTTTAGTTAGGACTTAATTAAGGTGTGGAATGGTGGAGTCTGTGTTTCCCCGTGTGGGTGGAAACAGTTATTATGTTGGTGCTACTTATTGTCATGTGTGCATGCTAGGTTAAGGTGTTAATGTTAACCTGTATTCATGGTATTTACAAGTGTAATTAGTGATGTAAGATACGTAAGCTAACCTCTAATAAGTGGACCCTGTCCTATGACCCTTAGTTCACCATCAGAATCTCTAAACAACAATTACCTCAAGTAACTTTCTTAAAGTCGTGGTACCTATATTACTTGGACAGGTGATGATCCTGTGTGCGATAATGGTGCCTTATAAGACTGGGTGAATAAACTACTAATTTTACTCTGTGGTTTAAATGATCAATAATTAATTCTACTTTGAGGTATAATGAACCTACATAATTAATTAAAAAGAGTGCCCATGAACGGCACGACATACATATCTCCCTCCCACGAAGTCTTGTACGTGACGGCGACACGGAACCCAAGTATACGTCCGGCATAACATTGGCGTCAGGAGTGTAGGCATTTTTTTTTTCGCCATGGAGACTCGTTCCCAAGCTGCCCAGAGGGACGACGTGTTGACTGAACTCTTGGAAGCTTTGAGAGTACAGGGGGAGAAACAAGAAAGAGCATACCAAGAACTCAAAGAACAACAAGAAAGAACACAGCAACAACAAAAAAGAACACAGCAACAAGAAGAAACACTCCAAGCACTCAAAGAACAACAAGAAAGAGCACAGCAACAACAAGAAGGAACACTCCAAGAACTCAAAGAACAACAAAAAAGAGCACAGCAACAACAAGGAAGAGCACAGCAACAAGAAGATGGAACAGCTCAGGGAGCTTCTCGTGAGGAATGCAGATGTGTTTTCCACAGGAGACCTGGACTTGGGGTGTACGGACCTGGTAGAGCACCACATCGACACAGGTAGCCACCGCCCAGTGAAGCAAGCTCCTCGAAGGATGACACCAGCCCGTCGCAAGGATCAAGATGGATAAGGTGATGGATGATCTCCGGCAACAGGGGTTAATCGAGCGGTCCAGCAGCCCGTGGGCGTTTGCTGTAGTGCTCGTCAGGAAAAAGGACGGTTCCCTCAGGTGCTGCGTGGACTACCGAGCCCTCAACGATCTCACCATCAAGGATTCATACCCACTCCCACGGATCGACGACACGCACGACGTCTTGGTGGGCTCCAAGTGGTTTTCAACATTAAATATGAAGTCTGGGTGTCACCAAGTCAAAATGTCGGAGCAGGACAAAGAGAAAACAGCCTTCTCCTACGGTCAAGACCTGTGGCAGTTTAAGGTCATGCCCTTTGGCCTGTGCAACGCGCCGGCCACGTTCGAGCGGCTGATGGAGAGGGTGCTGGAGGGACTTCACTGGAAGACGGCACTCATCTACCTCGACGACGTAATTGTCTTTGGCCAGACCTTCGAGCAGGAGATGGAAAGGCTATCAGAGGTCTTCGCCCGGTTTAGAGCTGCACACCTTAAGCTCAGCCCGAAGAAATGCTGCCTGTTCCAAAAGGAGGTCCAATACTTGGGACACATCGTGAGCGAGGCTGGAGTACGCACTGATCCTGAGAAGGTGGCTGCGGTAAGGGACTGGCCGACACCCACCAACGTGAAGGAGCTGCGGAGCTTCCTCGGGTTGTGCTCATACTACCACAGGTTTGTGAAAGGCTTCGCTACGATTGCTGCACCACTGCACCTCCTGACGAAGAAGGGGCGCAAGTTTAAGTGGACAGCGGAAACTCATGTTGCCTTTGAGAAGCTCAAGGAGACCCTCATCAGCTCACCCGTACTCACCTACCCAGACCCCTCTAAGCCTATTATACTGGATTGTGATGCCAGTGATGAGGGGATTGGTGGAGTGCTGTCCCAGGCATGTGCCGACATGGAACGGGTTGTGGCCTACTTCAGCAAGAAGCTCACCCCAGCCGAGAAAAACTATTGCGTGACCCGGAAAGAACTCCTGGCAGTAGTCAAGAGCCTTGACTTTTTCCATGCTTACCTGTACGGTGCAACTTTCACCATCCACACGGATCATGCTGCATTGCAGTGGTTGAAGTCACTGAAAAACCCTGAGGGCCAGCTTGCTCGCTGGATAGGTAAACTAGAGCAGCATCGATACTACACTATTGTGCACCGATCTGGACTAACACACGGTAACGCGGACAGCTTGAGCCGGCGCCCCTGCCTACCTGAGTGTCAACATTGCCTCCAGAGGGAAAGCGTCCAGAATATGTGCCGCCGCACTACAGTGGAACAGACAGCGGAAGTGCCATGGGAAGACTTGGGAAAACTGCAGCGGGAGGACCGAGATCTGAGACCAATTATGGAGTGGCTGAGTCAGTCGTCAACGCGACCTGGATGGGAAGTAATCTCGAGAGAAAGCCCTACCACCAAGAATTACTGGACTCAGTGGGACACTCTTCGGATGGACAACGGGGTGTTGCAGCGACGCTGGGTCTCTCTTGATGGTCTTGACCACTACTGGTCCACGGTGCTACCTATGAAGTCCCGGGAAGGTGTCTTGAAAGAAATGCACGACAGCATCACCAGTGGACACCTTGGGGTAAAGAAGACACTGAGTCGCCTGCGCCAAAGGTTCTACTGGGTTGGCATGAGGAAGGACGTGGAAGAATGGTGTCACGCGTGTGAGGTGTGCTGTGCAAAGAAGGGCCCCAAGAAGCGTCACCGTGCCCCATTGCAACTATACCAGGTTGGAGCCCCCATGCATGGAACGGGTGGCAGTGGATATAGCAGGACCCTTGCCTCTGACGACGAACGGAAATAGGTACATCTGCGTCACAATGGATTACTTCACCAAGTGGCCGGAAGCCTACGCCATCCCTGACCAGGAAGCCACTACCATCGCTAAGGTTTGGTGGAGGAGTTCTTCTGTTGCTTCGGTGTGCCTAACGAGCTCCATTCCGACCAGGGAAGGAATTTTGAGTCAATAGTCCTTGCTGAGTGCTGCAAGCTTCTGGGTATCAAGAAGACCCGGACCATCCCTCTGCACCCACAGTCAGATGGAATGGTGGAGAGGTTTAATTGGACGTTGGGCCAGGAGTTGACCAAGCAGTGCAACAATGATCAGTCTTCATGGGATCAGAAGCTGCCTGCGCTCCTCATGGCCTACAGGTCTGCCGCCCACGAGACTACGGGGTATTCGCCGGCAAAGCTGATGTTTGGACGTGAGCTGCGATTGCCGGTGGACCTACTGACAGGATGGCCTCCTGGGGAAAGCCTTCCAAGGGACGCCTCCAGTTTTGCCCGTCAGCTAGAGGAACGGCTGGAAGAGGTGCACCATCAAGTCCGTGGTGCCTTGAAGCTCTCCGGGGAGGCCATGAAGCGCGGTTACAATATGAAGGCAAACCACGTTGACTTCAAGGAAGGAGACCAAGTCTGGCTTTACAACCCGCAGAGGAAGAAAGGACAGTCTCCGAAGTTACAGAGCCCCTGGGAAGGCCCTTATACTGTGCTAGAACGCCTCTCCGACGTGACTTACCGAATCCGGAGAACGGAAAGGACCAAGCCGAAAGTTGGCCACGTCAACCGGCTATGGAGGTACCACGGTCCGGGAAACTACACCTGGAACAACTACAGACACCCAGCAGCCGACGAAAACGCAAGGGACGTCCAGGACCGAGAGGAGGTCGACGGCGACATAGGCCTTCTGGACCTTTCAGCCGAGGGAGATAACCTCCCGGCTTCGGCAGATATTCCAGGGACACCCCAAGAAGCGGACGACGACGAGGCGCACCAGGAGACAGACGCGCAGGAGGCAGAGAACAGAAGACCGAGACAACGCAGGCGTCCACAGCGATACGACGATTATTATGTTTTTGATTAATTCTCTTATGTTTGTATATAGTTAAGTGTGTGATCGGGACGATCACAATTAAGAGGGCGGAATAGTGTTGTGCTGGAAGCTTCCCCCGGGGTCTATGGGCCTCTGGAAGACTCTGGGAGGAGCGAGCAGGGGGGCGGGGAGCAAGGCCCCGTCCGCACACCCCGCGGGGCCCGCGGACAGGCGCCAGGGGGGGAAGTATTGCCAACTCGCATATATTTTTGCTACATGTTCTTGTATGATCTAAAATATACTGTAACATTCTAAACTGTACTGTTCTGGATATATACAGGAGAAGAAGGTGAGAGAGGGCCAGTCCCAGTCATAGTAAGCTAGTGGCCAGTGAAGAGTCAAAGTGAAGTGTACTACTAAGGAAGAATATTAAACTACAGAAGCTGTGCGAAGTGTTTACATATCTCCCTCCCACGGAGTCTCCTGACGGCGACACGGAACCCAAATAACACGTCCGGCATAACAGTATAAACATTTTTGTTCACTTTTTTTGCTTCAACTCCTTGTCATTCATGTACTTTTTATTGCATTCAATTTTTGTTTACAGTTTCAAATTCAGCACATTTTCCCAATTCAGATGGTATATGGCATGTACCAATGTAACAATAATCAGGGTGTAAAAAATGGACAAGAAAATAACAAGTCTATCTGACAGAGGATCGCCGAGGCGCTGCTAACTTGATAATACCAGTAGCAGACATAACTATGTGATGTTATATTTCTCTCTGTCTCGCCATCCGTCATCCTAAGATGGGCGCCAGTTGCTTCCAAATCTGGGAACCCTCTATGTATAAAACTCTGTGGTTGACACCGTGCAAATCCTTAAGCCCGCAGCCGCCATCTTAAGATTCCCTAGGGCCGAGGCATATATGTAAAAAAAATCGGCATCAACGCTCGCTGAGTGGCAGTAGCACGTGGTAAAACACTTCATTACGAAGTTATTAATTTGTTGAATTTTTATATGCCCTAGCTACTAGCTTTTTATTGGTTTATGGATATAAAAAAGCACTCGTTACCTAGTCACAATATTTCCCACAAAACAATTCTTTTCCGCGTTATTTGACTGTTACATCCTCTATATAACATGTATGATATGTGTTTCCTTGTAGACGACTTTTTCAGTGGATTGGGAAATAACAAATGTTAGTCATCATGAAATAAAACTGAAAAAAAAAAAAAATAGGTTCTTTTCATATATTTCTTTTGGTTACCCATTAAAAGAATTATCCATATTCTAATTCTAAGACTTTACAGAAAACGAATCAATTAGATGAGTAACTAATTAAAACGTTCAACTAAAATTATTCAGCACGTAGTGGCGTACATTTTTTTTGCTTTTCTTGTAAACTGTAATATTTATGTTGACTGCATTATATTCGTTATTTACACAAAAAAACTTCAACGTGGCCAACACGAGTGATTGGCTTCAAGCCCGCATACCACTCTCCAAGCACGGGCAGGCGGTGTGCCTCAACCCGGCAGACCACCACTCACGGGTCGCGAACACCCAGAACAGCAAGACACACCGCGCCAACACTCCCAAGGCCGCCCTAACACGGCAGGGCAAAGAGGCTCACAGAGCAGGTTTTCCACTTTACTTAACAGCTCTAACACGTACAAACACTGGTTTACAAGGCACAGTAATTCCCTGCAGTACTCAGAGGGGGGCGGGCACGGACAGAAGCGGGCAAGGCACACACAGGTAGCGGCGCACATCTCTCGTCTCTGGCAGGTGGGCTCTCTCTGTCCCCGCGACGGGGCTCGCTTCCTTCCCGCCCGCCGCGATGCACCCCACGCCGCCGACCATCACAGCCCTCCGCGCTCCAAATTAGCACCCCCTCGCACAAATACACATGAAATATACCCCCTGGCGTAACAGTATATATAGGTGATTGGTAGCCTATTATTGAAGTTCTATGCATAGCCTACATCACCCTTTTTCCAAATCAGTATGAGGAACAAATTATAAAATTACTAGAGTCTGTGCAGTGGTGGGCATCGATCACTTTTTTGCAGTTCCGATCCCCGATCATCCGATCAGTTTGGGCAACTGATCCGATTCCGATCATCCGATCATTTTTTAAGTACTGCTGTTCCGATCACCATTCCGATCATCCGATCATTAAAACTTATAATAATTACTATTATTTTTTTAAAATAATAATTACAAGAAACACCTATTTTAAGCGATCTTTAAGTAATAATTTCAAATAAGTAATAACTTAATTATTTGCTTATAAATATCTTTATTTTTCCTCTTTCTTTTGGTATACAGGACATGCTAATGAAAACATGTTATCTTAACGTCTTATTTTAGGCATTTATTTAAGTCTACTCTTTTTATTCAATTTATGAAAGTTTGAAAAAGGAATTATGTTCGCTATTTTAACTTTTTTTTTTTAAGTTGATTTAGATTTTTGACAAACATTTTTCAACTTTTTACTATTTTATCATCGATATCTAGGAAATATTTTTTTACTATTCTATAATAAACGAGCGATAGTGATCATTAATCTCCTATCCTTCCTGATTAAATAGCTTTCTGAATAAAAAATATTGGTCCATAAATAAATCAGTTACAAGAAGAACATAAGCAATAAGGTTTTGATTTTAAGTGAGCTGGTGTTGTGTCATTTTCCATCCACGTATCTCAAGACATCCCATCCTGATCTGCGCATGCGTGGAACCCGATGTTTACAAACACAGTGTTGATATCGTAGTTTGTCCAGGCAAGATGGCGGCAAGACAGCATGGCAGCTTTTATGGGAAAATGGCCAAATTAAAAAATGACATGGACCCCATAATTCAGATAGCCTACCATTAAATGGAGAGAATCTGAGAAACATGACCATCAATCAGAAGAGAGTGTAGGTTATCTCCTTTATCACATTTACCGACATACAAGGGGTGTAGGTTATCTCCTTTATCACATTTACCGACATGCAAGGGGAGCAGGTTATCTCATAAATCACATTTACCGACATACAAGGGGTGCAGGTTATCTCATTTATCACATTTATCGACATACAAGGGGCTTAGGTTATCTCATTTATCACATTTACCGACATGCAAGGGGTTTAGGTTATCTCATTTATCACATTTACCGACATACAAGAGGAGCAGGTTATCTCATTTATCACATTTACCGACATACAAGGGATGCAGGTTATCTCATTTATCACATTTACCGACATACAAGGGGAGCAGGTTATCTCATTTATCACATTTACCGACATACAAGGGGTGCAGGTTATCTCATTTATCACATTTACCGACATACAAGGGGTGCAGGTTATCTCATTTATCACATTTACCGACATACAAGGGGTGCAGGTTATCTCATTTATCACATTTACCGACATACAAGGGGTGCAGGTTATCTCATTTATCACATTTACCGACATGCAAGGGGAGCAGGTTATCTCATAAATCACATTTACCGACATACAAGGGGTGCAGGTTATCTCATTTATCACATTTACCGACATACAAGGGGAGCAGGTTATCTCATAAATCACATTTACCGACATACAAGGGGTGCAGGTTATCTCATTTATCACATTTACCGACATACAAGGGGAGCAGGTTATCTCATTTATCACATTTACCGACATACCTCATTTACCTCATTTACTGACATACAAAGGGTGCAGGAAGAAACTTTCATATTTCAAGCAATTTTCAAATTCAAAACATACGTCAACATTTACTTTTAAAAAGATAAAAAAAAAAAAACTCAGGTGGAACATATCGCGATAGGCAGTCGACAAAGACACGGTACCGTGTCGCAATTCATCCACCCTTTGTTTTTTAAACAAATCCTGCTCATGCGAAGATTGGATGGGATGTCTTAGGATACGTGGATGGCAGATGACACCACACCGGGTAGGACACGTAGCAATGGGTTTAAGTTGGATAAGTTCAGGTTCAACAAAGACATAGGCAAGAATTGGTTTACCAACAGTGGTGGATGAGTGGAACAGACATAGAAACATGGAAACATGGAAATGCAGGCAACATAAAACCTATTGGCTCATTACGAGGAGCGACTTTGCGCTTGCGCGTCTCGTTCACGATACCTTACCAGGATTAAATAAATTAACGATCAATAATTATCGCTTAATTTTATAAATAAAGACGCTTATTGAAATAACTATTTAGTAACGTGAATAAAAATAATTGTAAGAAGTCCGCAGTCACTTGTTGCCATGACAACGTTGACCACTTTTTTTTCTGTGATCGGTGATCGGAAGTTAGTTTGTTAAGTTCTGATCTCCACAGTCCGATTACCTTTTACAAAGATGATCCAATCTTTGCATTCCGATCGCCAAGTGCTGTTCCGATCAGATCGAAAGATCGGACGATCGGACTGATGATCGGAAGTGCCCAGCTCTGGGTCTGTGTAATGCTGAGCCGAATACATTCAACTGGCTGGCAGTTACCAGACAGAGTAAAAACTACAACACCCTTATGAGAACTGCAGTTGAGACTGTGTTGAATGAAAGAATCACAGTGTTGGCCACGTTGAAGTTTTGTGTAAATGACGAATATAATGCAGTCAACATAAATGTTACACTTTACAAGAAAAAAAAAAAAAAAAAAAAAAAAAAAATGTACGTCACTACGTACAGAATAAATTAATTAGTTGAACGTTTTAATTAGTTACTCATCTAATTGATTCGTCTTCTGTTTAAATCTTAGATTTAGAATATGAATAATTCTTTTAATACGTAACCAAAAGAAATATATGAAAAGAACCTACATTTTTATGTCTTATTTCATGATGACTAACATTTGTTATTTCACAATTCACTGAAAAAGTCGTCTGTAAGGAAGCACATATCATACATGCTAGATAGAGGATGTAACAGTCAAATAACGCGGAAAAGAATTGTTTTGTGGGAAATATTGAGACTAGGTAACGAATGTTTTTTTTTATTCATAAACCAATAAAAAGCTAGTAGCTAGGGCATATAAAAAATCAATAAATTAATAACTTCGTAATGAAGTGTTTAACACGTGCTACTGCCACTCATGCGAGCGTTGATGCCGATTTTTTTTTACATATATGCCTCGGCCCGAGGGAATCTTAAGATGGCGGCTGCGGGCTTCAGGATTATAACCAGGCTAATACAGAGAAAGCCAATCCAGTTATAATAGAGATCAGTGACTGCCACATGTGGCCCTGTCTGTATAGCCAATACGGTCCAGATCTCTCCCCTTATACCGGTCCAAAGCTTTCTCTTCTCCATCTCTTTCTTCCACTTGTTCAGACCCTCATCTTTCATTGCTCTATGTATCACATTAATTTTTTTCAGCTCAAACCCCTCTCTGCTATAGGGATGTGCGGTATCGACAAAAATACGTACGTACCGGTATTGCCGATACCGGTTTTCTGAAATAAAACCGGTACGCCTCTTCCCGGTATAAGTCATGGTACCGGTAATGCCGGTATTTCCTCAAAAAGTACCGGTAATACCGGAAACAGTATCTACTTTTGAAATAGAATTTTTTTCCTTAGGCGGGAAGTGTTGCCAACTCGCCCATAGTTTTGCTACATGCTCATTCCTGTGTGATCGAATATACTGTAACGTTCTAGACTGTACTGTTATGTGTATATATATATATATATATATATATATATATATATATATATATATATATATATATATATATATATATATATATATATATATATATATTGTTACGCCAGAGGGTATATTTGTATGTGTTATCTGTGTATTTGTGTGTGGGGGGGTGTTAGTTCGGGGCAGAGGAGAGAGAGTTGAGCTGCGATAGAACAGAGACGTGCTGCCCGCTAGTGTGTGCCCCTGCCCGTAGTAGCGAGCCCTTTGTTCTGTCTGCCCCCTCTGTGTAATGGGAGTTACTGTGCCTTGTGAACCAGTGCTTGTACGGTGTTGGAGCTGTCCAGTAAAGAGGAAAACCTACACTTTGAGCCTCTTTGCCCTGCCTGGCTTGCCTCGTGGTGTGTTGGCGGCCTCTGGGGAGAGTCGGCGTGGTGTGTCTCGCTGTTTGGGTGTTCACGACCTGCGTGTGGTGGTCTGTGGCTGAGGTGCCACCGCCTGCCCGTGCTGTGGAGTGTGTTCAGCGGGGGTGGTGGCGTAACAGTGGTGTCAGGAGTGGGATTAGTGAACAGGGAACAGTGAGTTACGCCGAGCCGTCATGGCGTCCCGGGAGGAGGGCAAGGCCGAGGCCGGCGCGGGCGAGTTTACACCGAGCCAGATGGACTTGATCGCTGCCGTGAGGGCCATTGTGAGTCAGGAAATGGCAGTGGCTCGTGAGACACAGGCTCAGAGGGCGGACGAGAGGGCAGACGAGAGGGCACGCGAGCAGGTCCGCCATCTTGCAGCGGAGGAACGGGGCTCAGTTCTGGCGGGAAGCGCCGAGACGGCGGTCCAGCTGGGGCCTATCTGGGGCTCCTGGGAGGGACCCCTGGAGCCTGGTAGCGTCGTGGTGGAACCAGTAGCAGCCGCAGGAGGTTGGGGAGCCAACATCCGCTCCCATGGGTCCAGGCGGTGCTGGAGCCTGACCCATTCACCCCGCCTCGTGGCCACCCTCCATGCTGGCCGGCTCGCAGGTCACGTAGTCCACTCTCTCTCCAATGTAGCCCCTCAGCTTCCCGCCGTTCGGGGAGGCGGCGACGAGAGGTACGTGGCAACGTGGTGCGCGTAGGAACGAAGAGCGTCAGGTGGGCTGGCGGCGGGCGCCGGGGTGGCGGGCTGGCTGGGCTCCATGTGGGTCCCCTGGCAAGGGCCCCTGAGGCCTGGCTGGGGAGCCGTCGGAGCCGCTCCCTTGGGTCCAGCTGGTGCTGGAAACGGACCCATTCACCCCGCCTCGTTGCCTCTCTCACCGCCTCCCTCCCCGCCATGCTGGCCGGCTTGCAGCCCACGTGGTCCGTCCTCTCCCCGCTGTGGCCCCTCAGTCTCCCGGCGCTCAGGGAGGCTTAAGCCAGCGGAGCACGACGGGAAGCTGTCATGTGAGGCCCAGTGTGAGATGATAGCCTAGCTGCTACCCAGGGCTGGGGCGAGGCGTAGAAGGCGCTGCAGTTGACAACAGCGCTACGGAGCTCAGTGGACGAGCCAGGCCGCTTGGTGGGGAGCGCCGAATGGACCTTGGGGCGGCCTGACATGTTGGCCGCCACACGACTCCAGGAAGCGCCACAAAGGCTGTGTGGCGTCACGGGGCACTGCGTGCAGTCTGAGGGCCCAGTGGGGGCTCGTATCGGCGTAGGCAGCGCTGTGGAGCGCCGGCCGACGGACGTCGCCGATCGAGACGAGTCGTGCGTGCTGGGCCTCGACTACCTGCCGCAGGGCGAGGCCTGTGCCGACCGTGAACGGGAGCTGGAGAGGCTGCGCGGACAGGCGCCTTTGCTCCAAGAGGTCGGCTGTGTAGAGGTAGTCGCGGGGGAGCGACTGCACCTTGCCCCGGGGACGGAGGACGGGGTCGTGTGTTGCCGGTCGGGCGCGGTGCCAGCGGAAGGCGCAGTGGAGTCTATGGAGGGCCTGCAGCTGCCTGGTGGTGTGGCAGCCGGACGGAGTCTCGAAGGAGCGGGGGAGGAGTCAGTCACGGTGCTGGTGGCTAACTCCTCCGACGAGGCTCGGGAAGTACCCCCTGGTGCCAAGCTGGGCACCTGTGAGGAGGAGGAGCGACAAGAGGAGGTGTCGGGGAGCGCGGAGTCGGCCGCTGTGGGGCCGCGGCCCGACTTCCTGGAGGATTTGGCGCACCGGAGCGCCGCTCACCCGACGGAGGCGCAGATGGAGGTGCGCCACACCCTGGCTGGGTGCGAGGACGTGATCAGCGGGGGTGGTTTGGACCTGCTTAGCCGCACGGTGATGGTGAGGCACATCAACACAGGAGATCGTGCGCCTACCAAGAGCCCGCCCCGACGAATCGCGCCAGCCAGGCGGGAGGAACTGCAGAGCGCCGTCAACAAGCGGGCGGCGCAGGGGGTGATTGAGCGGAGAGACAGTCCGTGGCCCTCAGCGGTAGTCCTGGATATGAAGAAAGACGGCGCGCAACGCTCCTGTGCGGATTACCGGGCGCTGAGGGACGAGACTAGCGAAGACTCTCACCCCCTGCCGTGGACCGACGACGCGTTGACGAGGGCCTTGGAGTTCGGGGCCTTGACGACGACCAGCGGCCTGGGGGCGGCCGCCCCGCCCTGCCATGACCTCCGCGGCCGGATGGCGAAGGTGAAGATGAAGGCAGCGTCGATGAAGGCGAGCCCGGAGGGTCTCCGTGGCTCGTGCGGGGGCTGTGGCAAGAGGGGGCATAGGTGCAGTCGGTGCCTGGGGGAGCGAAGGACGCGTTCCCTTGACCGGCCGAGCCCCGACGCCCACCAGCCTCGCTGCAAGGACTGTGGCCAGTCTGGCCACCGCTCGAGCGCCTGCCCCAGGCCCAGGGACGCGGCGCGGGCGGGAAGCGCGGACGGGCTGGAGAAGGGAGCCGACTTCCAGCCGTCTCCCGCCCTCGGGCACCGCCTTGATTAAGCTGCCGCCGCCCGACCAGCGTGTTGCCAGTGGGAGGATCAGCGGTTGTTGCCACGATGCGTGACAGTGGACACCGGGGGCTGAGGAGTGCTCCACCATCAAACAGTCAAATGAACCTAGTTTGAAATGAATCCACATTCGAATAAACCTACTTTGAAGTGAATCTGAAATAAAGATAACAAGGCTTGTGCTGACTTGTTATTTGTCAGTGTCTACAGAGCCACCATGGAGTTCGCTAGTGAAATGGACGAGGTGGAAGAATATTTTCGGTCAAAAAAATACCCAGTGCGTGTTGGAAACGATAAGGGGAATATGCGAATTTTCGAAGGACCTCTTAATGTAAAAATAATTAAAGGTGACGGAAATTGTCTCTCCCGTGCATTATCGTTTGCCATAACAGGAGATGAGAATCAACATACCGTTGTCAGGAGCATGGTTTGTGATTTCATGGCCTGCAATAAAGGGATCAAAGTGGAATCTATGCGTAATGATAAGGTGTGGGGAACATCAACGGAGATATTAGCAGCTGCCAACATGTTTAATGTTAATATCTGTGTGTGGGCAAAGTTTGGGCCAGAACTAACTTGGCATATACACAGGCCAAATGGTAAAGAAGTGGTAAAGGAGTCAATGTATTTAGAAAATGAGTCTGGCGTCCATTATAATGTAGTTATGGGTGTGTAGGGCTAGTCTTGTAACAAGTTATACATTGTATGGTAACAAGTTATTGTTTGTATGGTAATTAATGTTAATAAAATGTTTTCTCAATTAGGAAATTATGGGAGTCATTTCAACCTGATGGGGAGTCATATGAAACGCAGTTTCACTTGACTGGGGAGTGCTGTCAAACTAGATTCAATTGACTGGAGAGTGCTTTCAAACTAGTTTCAAGTGACTCCGGGAGTCATGTTTAGGGGGAGTGTCCTGATACGTCTACACCGGCCGGTGGACGTCGCCGATCGAGACGAGCCGTGCTTGCTGGGCCTCGACTACCTGACGCAGGCCAGTAAGACCAGGAGGCCAGGCCAGGAGGTATTCGGCATGGCTGCGTGGGGAGGTAGTCACAGCCGGGCGAGGGCAGGAGGATGAAATGTGTATATTGTAATGTACATGTGAATGTGTGAATGTATGTCGCAACGCCATGGCACAGCCGCACAGCAGGATGTTTATTAACACGTCGCTGCTAGGTTGTGCTTTGGAGGTGCTCCTTGCCGCGAGAACAGTGGTGATTCAACAAGCCTGCTGCACCGGGTTGCTCCTGCGACGGGCGAGAAGCCGGCAGATACCAGCGGGCGACGGGCGAGAGCAGAGGACTGCTCGGGGTGTGCGTACGACTCCTCCACAAAACCTGTAACTATTCTGTAAGACTGTTAATATAGTTAAAACGCCCAAAATAACTGTTTAAATCAACCAGAGAGAGAGAGAGAGAGAGAGAGAGAGAGAGAGAGAGAGAGAGAGAGAGAGAGAGTAAATTAAGTGAACTCAAAGTGAACTTAACGGCTCCGCTCGGCCAACACATAATACACCTCACTTAAGTAAAGGCTATTGTGTTATCTCAACCACTTCAATCAACTGGAGAAAGCAGGCAACGGTACACCGGACCTGACGTGAGATAAAAGTTCGCGCCTTAAACAAAAACACTTAAAAACAGCTAACAAAAACGGCTAACAAGGCCAGGAGCTGGTGTCGACCGTCCCGAGCGTTACGTGGAGCGGATGGCGTGGAAGAGCCCACTGAGGACTGGCGGCTGGCCGATGGCGTGGCTGACAGGCGGAGCCCCTTGGGGGCGCGAGAAGAGACCGTGGCGGGTGTGATGGTGAACGAGTTCTTTACTCGGTTCGGAGTGCCCGCGGAGCTGCACTCTGACAGGGCAGTGAGTTTGAGTCCCGAGTGTTCCGGGAGTGTTGCGAGTTGTTGGGGGTGCTCAAGACCCGGACGACGCCCCTCCACCCGGAGTCTGACGGCATGGTGGAACGCTTCAATCGGACTCTTGCGCAACAGCTGGCCAAGTATTGCGGGGAAGGCCAAGAAGACTGGGACGTCAAGCTGCCCGCTATGCTGATGGCGTACCGGTCCGCTGTGCATGAGGCAATTGCGGACTACACACCCGCCCGCCTCATGTTCGGCCGGGAGCTCAGGCTACCGGTGGATTTGGCCACGGGGCGGCCTCCCGACGTGAGCTTGCCCACCGTCACCTCTGGCTTCGCAGCGGCACTGCAGGAAAGCCTGGCTGAGGTGCATCGACGCGTGCGGGGCAAGCTCAAGGTGGCAGGCCAGGCCATGAAAGAGACGTACGACCGGCGAATGAGGGACGTGAGGTGCTTTGTGGGTGACAGAGTGTGGTTGCATAACCCCCGCCGGAAGCGAGGGCTCTCGCCAAAGCTACAGAGCCCCTGGGAGGGGTCGTACACGGTGTTAGCAGTCCTCTCAGTCGTCACCTACCGGATTCGACGGGGTCGGAAGCGCCCGTCTGTTGTCCATGTGGACCGGTTGTGGCGTTACCACGGTCCAGGGCGCTACTCCTGGGGCCATGGCGGAGAAGAGGAGGACGTGAGCCCCAGCAGCAACGAAGGGGACGTGTCAGAGGTCGACCAAGAAGCGGACGAGCACTTGGGCGGTGCGGGCGTAGCGGCAAACGTCAGAGGCGACCCCGAGGAGGGACTTGGGGCTGCTGACGTCTCTCTGGGTGCCGCCGCCTACCTGCCGCCGCCCGCATCTCCCCAGCGGCGCCCTCGGCGAGAGAGGCGACGGCCCGGATGGTTAAGAGACTTTTGCGACGTGCCGGAGGACTGATTTACTTTTTCATTTTGAGTTTTGAATGTTGGGGCAGTCGGGTTGACTGTTTTGTAGGGGGGGATAGTGTTACGCCAGGGGGTATATTTGTATGTGTTATCTGTGTATTTGTGTGGGGGGTGCTAGTTCGGGGCGCGGAGGGCTGTTGTGGCCGGCGGCGTGGGGTGCATTGCGGCAGCCCGGCCGAGGAGCGGCGGGCCGCGGGCGGAGCCGCGGGGCAGAGGAGAGTTGAGCTGCGACGGAATAGAGACGTGCTGCCCGCTAGTGTGTGCCCCTGCCCGTAGTAGCGAGCCCTGTGTTCTGTCTGCCCCCTCTGTGTAATGGGAGTTACTGTGCCTTGTGAACCAGTGCTTGTACGGTGTTGGAGCTGTCCAGTAAAGAAGAAAACCTACACTTTGAGCCTCTTTGCCCTGCCTGGCTTGCCTCGTGGTGTGTTGGCGGCCTCTGGGGAATGTCGGCGTGGTGTGTCTCGTTGTTCTGGGTGTTCACGACCTGCGTGTGGTGGTCTGTGGCTGAGGTGTCACCGCCTGCCCGTGCTGTGGAGTGTATTCAGCGGAGGTGGTGGCGTAACAATATATATATATATATATATATATATATATATATATATATATATATATATATATATATATATATATATATATATATATATATTGTTACGCACCACCGGCCCGCACAACACACTCCACAGCACAAGCAGGCGGTGGCACCTCAACCCCAGACCACCACACGAGGGTCATGAACACTCAGAACAGCAAGACACCCCACGTCGTCACTCCACAGGGCCGCTAACACACCACGAGGGAAGCAAGGCAGGGTAATGGGGCTCACAGCGTGGGTTTTCTTCTTTACTGAACAGCTCCTACACCGTACAAACACTCGTTCACAAGGCACAGTACTCCCAGTACACAGAGGTGGGGGCAGACACAGCACAGGGCTCGCTACTACGGGCAGCGGAGTCCCGGCCGGGCAGCCGCGAAACATCCCACGCCCGCCGGCCACAAAAGCCCTCCGCGCCCCAAACTAGCACCCCCCCACACAAAAATAACACAAATACACAAATAAGTCCATAGCTGGGCGTTATCGCGATAAATTATCGCGATACTTTATCGCTGATAAGAAAATCGGGTTATCGGTCATTCGCTACTTATTTAAATATATATCGGTATCTTCGTTACTTTTGTAACCAAACTAGTGATAATCGATACTTTTTTCCGCCTCAGTAAAAAAACGTTGTCTCCTCCCAACTGCGCATGTGTGGCCCGGGCGCCCGGTGTTGTATGAAAAAACTTCGGGGTATGAAATATCTTCGGTGAAGAGATTTCATACTTAGATCATCAACATTAAAACACTAGGTTATTTTTTATGTTAGACTAAAAAATCAATAAATCAAAGAGAAAAATCATTTAACTTTGCCCCCCAAATTATTGTTCACTGCCTCAAATTTGATATTCCATATTCGTTTGTGAGCATGCCATGGTATTGAAGGCACCCGGTGTTGTGTTATTTGGTGTCCCATCGTCAAAACCCGGCGCTTTTGTTTACAAACACTGGTCTCTCGTGAACTGCGCATGTTCAGACCAGTAAGCGTAGCCCTGTACAGTCTCACAAAGCTTTTTAACACATTAAGAGTTGCTGGAAGGCTGAATCAGACATACAATACCACCATCTTCGCTGTGTCTGGAACGACACTCTGTACATATAAATACAACTCGTACAGAGTGTCGTTCTAGAAACAGCGAGGATGGTGGTAGTGGTACTGTATGTCTGATTCAGTCTTTCAGCAACTCTTAATTACGGTTAAAAAGCTTTGTGAGACTGTACAGGTCTACGCATGCGCAGTTCACGAGAAACCAGTGTTTGTAAACAAAAGCGCGAGCTTTTGACGATGGGACACCAAATAACACAACACCGGGTGCCTGCAATACCATGGCATGTTCACAAACGAATATGGAATATCAAATTTGAGGCAGTGAACAATAATTTTGGGGGCAAAGTTAAATGATTTTTCTCTTTGATTTATTGATTTTTGAGTCTAACATAAAAAAATAACCTAGTGTTTTAAGTGTCGTTCTAGAAACAGTGAGGATTTACATAGATTTACATAGATTTACATAGAAAATCAGACCACAGACCCCATGGTCCAGACTAGGTGGTCTGTCCTTAAAGCTAAGTGATTTTACATTAATCAGATAGCTCCAAAACGTTGCATTTCTACTCTAGTTAATATTAAGTTCAAGGAAGTGACGGTCGAGCTTGTTTTTAAAGGAGTCAATCGTGTTACACTGGACCACTGATGGTGGGAGCTTATTCCATTCTCGCGCTACAACGTTGGTGAAGAAAAATTTGGTGCAGTCTGAATTTACTTGTCTACATTTGAGTTTTGTGCCATTGTTCCTCGTTCGCAAAGTGTCATCGATCATAAACAATTTTGTTCTGTCTACACTCGTGAAACCATTAAGTATTTTAAAACATTCGATCAGTTTTCCTCGGAGGCGACGTTTCTCAAGAGAGAACATGTTAAAGGTGGAAAGCCTTTCTTCGTAGGATTTGTTGCGCAAGGAAGGGATCATTTTTGTTGCTCGACGCTGAACACCTTCTAGTTTAGCAATGTCCTTTGCATGGTGGGGAGACCAAAACTGTACCGCATATTCCAAGTGGGGTCTGACTAAACTATTGTAGAGCGGAAGTATTACATCTTTATTCTTGAACAAAAAGTTTCTTTTAATGAAGCCCAACATTCTGTTCGCTTTATTTGCTGCATTGATGCATTGATGTGAGAATTTGAGGTTTGACGCGATCTTAATCCCCAGGTCCTTAACGCATTGAACGCTTGTGAGTTTAACGCCGCGTATTTCGTAATCGAACTTGTTAATTTTTGTTCCAACTTGAAGGACCTGGCACTTGTCTACGTTAAAGGGCATCTCCCATTTATCCGACCAAGCTGAAATTTTGTGCAAATCCTCTTGGAGGCTTTGCCTGTCTTCGTCAGTGAGAACCGAGTTACCAATCTTTGTGTCGTCTGCAAATTTACTAATGCGATTACTGAGTCCAACATCCACATCGTTGATGTAAATAATGAAGAGCACTGGGCCAAGAACGGAGCCCTGAGGGACGCCACTAGTGACCGGCGCCCACTCTGAGTTAAATCCGTCAATCACAACTCTTTGTTGTCTGTTGCTCAACCAATTCGCGATCCATTGGTTTATTTGACCGTCAATGCCTATTTGCTTTAATTTATAAAGTAATTTATGATGTGGGACTTTATCAAACGCTTTCTGGAAATCAAGATAGAATACGTCCACTGATTTGAGTACGTCATAAATTGAGAAGAGATCGTTATAAAAGGTCAGTAGGTTTGACCGGCAGGATCTTTTGTTACGGAAGCCATGTTGTGAATTCCCAATTAATGAGTGGCTCTCGAGGTAACTCACAATTTTTTCTCTAATTATGCTCTCGAGTAGCTTACCTACAATTGAAGTTAGACTAATGGGTCGGTAGTTACCTGGTATTTTTTTGTCTCCTTTCTTAAAAATCGGAGTCACGTTAGCCTTTTACCAATCCGAAGGGACGATGCCTTGTCGCAAGGACATATTGAATACGGTAGTGAGGGAGGAGAGTATTTCACTCTTTGTTTCTTTAAGCAGTATAGGATATACTTTGTTGGGTCCGGGACTTTTATTTGTTTTAAGTGAATGGAGAGCTTTAAGGACTTCATCGGTTGTTATTTCAAAATTAGGCAATGCATGCTCGAGATTTACAATAGTACTGGTGTTGGTGGTAGCGAGAGGAAGACTGTTAGTATTAAACACCGAGGAAAAGTAATTGTTTAAGAGGTTTGCAATGTGTTGGCTGTCAGTCATTAGTGCACCGTCGCTGTTTGTTAAAGGTCCAATACCACTTCTGATCGCCTTTCTGTTGTTTATGTAACTGAAGAAAGATTTCGGATTATTTTTACAGTTGGCTGCAATATTTTCTTCATATCTACGCTTTGCCTGACCTATTAGTCTTTTTACTCGTCGCCTGGCATCATTATAAAGCCTAATGTTTTCGGGCGTGCTTTGTTCTTTATTTAACCTGTAAAACAATTTTCTCTCATTGACTGATTGTTTAATTTCGCTATTAAACCACGGTGGGCTTTTATTAGTGTTAATTCGCTTCTCTCACAAGGGGACGAATGTGTTCTGCTGAGTGAGTAAGTGATTTTTAAAGCTTAGCCAGGCTTCCTCTACGTTGCCGTCATCTGATAGTTGTATTTCTGTTAGTTTTTGTCGGATTTCTACGAAGTTAGCTCTTTTGAAATTGGGCACCTTTACTTTATTTTCAGTCACTGATGATTGAGCTCTAATGTCGACGCGCACTAATTTATGATCGCAAGAACCGAGGTGTTCTCCTACCGTGACATTACTGACTAGGTTATCTTGGGTCGTTGTAAGAAGGTCGAGTATATTATTTTGTCGAGTTGGCTCAGAAACCATTTGGCTTAGATAAATTTCTTCTAGAAATTCGATCATTCTATGTGACTCGCCTTCTGTACAGTGTCGCCCAGTCGATATGGGGGAGGTTAAAGTCTCCTAATATCAGTGAGTCGTTGTTATTAAGTGACTGCCTTAAGACACTGTACATTTCAAGGTCGTCATGGAGTGATTGCCCGGGAGGTCTGTAGGTGATAGATATATTTAAATTGACTTTTGCAATGTTTACTCGCACGCACAAATGTTCAACGTTACTGTTTCCCGGTGTTTTGTCAGTGGGTTGCAAATAGCTTTTGACATAAAGGGCGACGCCACCGCCTCTACGGTTTACACGATCTTTGTTGAAGAGTCTGTAGCCATCTAAGTTGTATTCGGAACTTAAATCAGTATTTGTGGTGTCGATAAATGTTTCGGTTATAGCAATTATGTCAAAATTTTCTGTTAGAGCAAGACATCTCAGTTCATCAAATTTGTTTCTTAGGCTACGCGCATTGAAACTAAGGATTTTTAAGTTATCTAGAGGCTTGGTAATAGAGGTGGTGGTACTTGTGGGATCACGGTTACGGGTCTGTTGCGATGCACGGCGTCTATTTATAGCATCTTCCATTTGACACAAAACCCGGAACCAGGTTCGGGGATAAACCCAGACCCATGTTCGGGTTTTCGCGCCGTAAATGGAACGCATTTAGGCGGCTATGTAAACAAACATTCTTCCTCTTCTTCTTTTGACCTGTCCTCCTCCTCTCGGGCGTCTCTCCTGTTTATTCACACACTTTTCCTTTCAATTGTGCTGTGAAGCTTAATTTTTCTTCACTGCAATATACTATCATACTTTACTTTTCAGTTTGTTGCTGGAATAACTTACTGACATTGCTTATCCGTGCACTTATTCAAGCATTTGTGCCCTTTTTTCCCAGCACTGCATCTCCATCCAACACGTACCGTGCGATGGCCCCGGTGTCCTCCTCCAGCCTCTTAGCCCACTCCTCCCTGGTGCTACTAATAACTCCCCTCTCTGCCTCTCATAGTTGCTGCATTCTACTATTGGGTGTTCCACCGATTCTTTCTCCCCTGTCCTACAGCTACAGTTCTGGTTTCCCCCTTCCCTATTCCTGCCATTTAGCTGCGGGGTTCTCGTTCTTGCTTTAAACATCAGCTTGCTCCCCCAGTCTCCTACATGCCAGTCTACTCCCTCTAGCTTCTGTGTCTTGCTGTACCATCTTAATGTCGACTCTTTTACTCTAAAATTCATAGGCCCACCCTAAGCAGATGGCACACCACCTGTTCATCTTCCCTTTTTTACAACAAAGAAGGCAGCTCAAGGGCACCAAAAAAGAAAATAATAAAAAAAGCCCACTACTCGCTGCTCCCAAAAAATAATTAAAAGAGGTGGCCGAAAGAAAGATCAATTTCGGGAGGAGAGGTGTCCTGATACCCTATCAGGCTGATGGATAAATGGGTTTTCTGGGAAAGCAAACACTTTTAACTTAGACATTAGATACTTGCCTGTGTCCCAGGGTAATAGGTTCTCACTTGACGCAGGCTTAAGGGCCAGAGACAAATAAGCGCTGATGAACAACACACTTGTGAGACCAACACTAGCATGTTGTTCCACGGTGTGGGATCCTTACACACACACAAACATTTATAAGTTAGCACTAATCAACACCAAGGTGGCTCGGTTCATTATAAACAATGAACTTGAACACCAGGCATCATAACACAGATCAAACAACAGATTAATATGTAACCTCTTCACATGTGCAGACAAGCACACACTTAAAATTCTGTACAAGATCACATACACTTACATACTTACAGGACGCAAACAGTCAGCGTACTCGTAACACACTCAGCCAAAAATACCAAACGTATCACACAAACACTGACACATGTACGGACTCATACGTTCCACGCACCACACGTGACTGGAACAGCCTCCCCCTACAGACTTTAGACTGCGGTACAATAGACTCATTCAGAAAACAAATACACACTCACTTGTCACAACACACCAAGACTAACTAGTAGTACACCTATTCATTTCCCTTCCCTACACACTCGGCACCCCAGTTCCCCCAGCAGCCAACACAAATATCCGTGTTATGCACCTGTACTGGTGCCCTGTGCATTACTTGTCAAGATCAAGACAACACACAGCTTATCAAATGCCTCCAACCTTACCTAATGATAACACTGCTGAACTATAACTCTCTCATTCACTCAGCACAAATAGGGTCATGAAAATCAAGATCGATTCTATCCTCCGGCATAAGAAAATAAAGCAAAACAACTGTACAAATGCATTTATTTAACTAATAAAAACATTGAGCACAAAAATTGTTTTTTTTTCTTATTATTCGTTAATTTATTTAATCCTGGTAAGGCATCGTGAACGAGATGCGCAGGCGCAAAGTCAAACTAACGCCCCATACCCCTCCCATCCAAGAACTTATCAAACCTCTTCTTGAATGTATCTATCGTGTTGGCGCTCACCACATGACTTCTACGTCTGTTCCACTCATCCACCACTGTTGGTAAACCAATTCTTGCCTATGTCTTTGTTGAACCTGAACTTATCCAACCCATTGCTACGTGTCCTACCCGGTGTGGTGTCATCTGCCATCCACGTATCCTAAGACATCCCATCCAATCTGCGCATGCGCGGGATTTATTTACAAACAAAGGGTGGATGAATGGACCGTATTGGCTATACAGGCAGCGCCACATGTGGCCACTCAACTCGAAGGTGAATTTTCCATAGAGTTCAAGTTATAGACTAGAGTGCGTCTGAGGCTGTCTTGGGGATACACAGCCATGATACCACCGTCGCCCCAAGCCGATGATTGCACACACTTCACTCCTACCCGATATCATTTTTTTTCCATGTCAAATAGTAGTCAGGAAATCGGGTAGGAGTAAAGTGTGTGCAGTCGTTGGCTTGGAGCGGTGGCGGCACCAAGGCCTTGTATCATGGCAGCCTTAGACGCACTCTAGTACATAGCTTGAGTTCTATGGAAGTACTGCTTTGACACTTCACTGAGTGGCCACGTGTGGCGCTGCCTGTATAGCCAATACGGTCCATTGCGACACGGTACCGTGTTTTGTCGCCTGCCTATCGTGATATGTCCCACCTGAGTTTTTTTCTTTTTTATAATCTTTTTAAAAGTAAATGTTGACGTATGTTTTGAATTTGAGAATTGCTTGAAATATGAGTTTCTTCCTGCACCCTTTGTATGTCAGTAAATGAGGTAAATGAGGTATGTCGGTAAATGTGATAAATATATGAGATAACCTGCTCCCCTTGTATGTCGGTAAATGTGATAAATGAGATAACCTGCTCCCCTTGTATGTCGGTATATGTGATAAATGAGATAACCTGCTCCCCTTGTATGTCGGTAAATGTGATAAACGAGATAACCTGCTCCCCTTGTATGTCGGTAAATGTGATAAACGAGATAACTTGCTCCCCTTGTATATCGGTAAATGTGATAAATGAGATAACCTACACCCCTTGTATGTCAGTAAATGTGATAAATGAGGTACCCTACACCCCTTGTATGACGGTAAATGTGATAAATGAGATATCCTGCACCCCTTGCATGTCGGTATATGTGATAAATGAGATAACCTTCATCCCTTGTATGTCTGTATATGTGATAAATGAGATAACCTGCACCCTTTGTATGTCGGTATATGTGATAAATGAGATAAGCTTCACCCCTTGTATGTCGGTATATGTGATAAATGAGATAACCAACACCCCTTGTATTTCAGTAAATGTGATAAATGAGATAACCTACACCCCTTGTATGTCGGTAAATGTGATAAACGAGATAACTTGCTCCCCTTGTATGTCGGTAAATGTGATAAATGAGATAACCTGCTCCCCTTGTATGTCGGTATATGTGATAAATGAGATAACCTACACCCCTTGTATGTCGGTAAATGTGATAAATGAGATAACCTGCTCCCCTTGTATGTCGGTAAATGTGATAAATGAGATAACCTGCACCCCTTGTATGTCGGTATATGTGATAAATGAGATAACCTACACCCCTTGTATGTCGGTAAATGTGATAAATGAGATAACCTGAACCCCTTGCATGTCGGTAAATGTGAGAAATGAGATAACATGGACCCCTTGTATGTCGGTAAATGTGAGAAATGAGATAACCTACACCCCTTGTACGTCGGTAAATGTGATAAATGAGATAACCTGAACCCCTTGTTTGTCGGTAAATGTGAGAAATGAGATAAACTGAACCCCTTATATGTCGGTATATGTGATAAATGAGATAACCTATACCCCTTGTACGTCGGTAAATGTGATAAATGAGATAACCTGAACCCCTTGTTTGTCGGTAAATGTGAGAAATGAGATAAACTGAACCCCTTATATGTCGGTAAATGTGATAAATGAGATAACCTACACCTCTTATAAGTCGGTAAATGTGATAAATGAGATAACCTGCACCCCTTGTATCTCGGTAAATGTGATTAATGAGATACCCTACACCCATTAAATGTCGGTAAATGTGATAAATGAGGTACCCTACACCCCTTGTATGTCGGTAAATGTGATAAATGAGGTACCCTACACCCCTTGTATGTCGGTAAATGTGATAAATGAGGTAACTTTTTGTTTTGTTTACATCTCAGCCTATAGCGCCATAGGCCATATCCACGAAAGTGTCTAAGGCCGATGCTACTTAAGCACAAAATCATACATAGCTTATGGTCAACGAGTTAGGGCCGTCGTAACTTATCGTGCTTAGACCATTCTCTGTTGATGTCGCTCGTCTCGCTAGAACGCACAGCGAGCAAAATTTCGACATGAATCATGTTAAATAAAACATAGTTATACTTACATTTTCTTTGTTTTTTATTTTAATAATTTTACAATACAATTTTTGACCAAATAACACGGAGTGAATGACAGTATTTCTTGGAAAAGAAAAATATTAAATACATTCCCGTTGGAAACGAGAATTTGTGTAAACAAACAGTCACCAGCTCAGTCACCAGCCTCACGTCCTATACTGTACAACCTGCCTTCGGCGTTGTGTGTTCCAACTCTACCAGATCTCCTCCTGTCCTACAATACCAGGTAAGGCTTGAAGGTATTAAAAATATTGCTTAATGGTATTTTATACATGTGAGTAGTTATTTCTTTCCTGTGTTCATTTTATATGAATCACTCCCCTGCTCTACCCTTTACCGCTTCCTTAAACTGACTCCACTCCACCTCAACGACACCTACCTCTTTGTCTCTTTCTTCCCTTCATTCTATACTCAAATTCTGCAGCTTTACCCTCTTTGCTCAACTCCCTAATTTCTCTGAACCTCTCTTAATTTTACCCCAAATACTAGAACATAGATTCTAATTTATGCTTATTTTTCAATCAAAGCAATGTTATTAAAATAACCATTTTGGGTAAAATATTACTTCCATATTCATATTTCTATTCATTGTGATTAAGGCTTCATTCAATAAAAAGAAAGGAAATTACTGTCAGTCAGTTGTTTATATCATTCATTAATTGAAATTTTTTTTCACTAGGCGCCGACCAAAGGCACAGCAAAATTAGTAAAGAATATAAGATAGATTGTGTTCATGTAAGGTAATATAGTGTATAGATTATATAATGTAGTATACTATTCTAGGAGTGATTTCACTATGCTGGCAGGTGTGTCCTTGCATCTTCCAAGCTTGTACACCATGTAATGATTAAATCCATTGCTTGCAGAAAGAACGTGAGACCTGCTGCAGGAGGAGCAACAGCAGATCCGTTGGTCGGTATCAATAGCCACGAATCTGCAGATGCACCAACTGTAATATATGTTGATGCATCTGCAGAAGAAGCGCTTCCCCCTTCATCCACCCCTCAGAAGATCCCACCACGGGACAAATGGGAGCTGTAAAGGCAGTGGAGTCTGCTGCCCAGGAACACAAGGCAGCTGCTCAGGCAGTGGCATCCGCTGCACGGGCCCAGAGGCAGCTGCCCGAGCACAGGAGTCCGCTGCGAGGCCAAGGAGTCCGCTGCGAGGGCCAAGGAGTCCGCTGCGAGGCCAAGGAGGCAGCTATGCGGGCCAAGGCACAGGCTGCCAAGGAGAAAATTGACGCCATGAGGCTTAAAGCTAGATACTATAAATTTAAACTAGAAAATAATTAAACAGACAACCAAATACTACTTATGTTATTTCTAACATTATTAAACTATTATAAGCTTAGTTCTCATATGTATTGTAATTTGTACTTATACTGACACTGCTTGTTTTTGCATAGTTTATGACTATACAATTAGAATTTTGACTGTGGAAAGATATACTATGGTGAAGCTTTCTAGTCTCCTTTTAGAAAACAATCATAAGAAGGTCATCAGAAATTGTGGTTAGGAGATGAGAGACTATGCTAATGGGAATTTAAATTTATCATAATGCATTAAAAGGTAGGAAACATTACCAAGGTAGGTACCACGAGGACCTGTTGGAGGAAGTTCAATCAGTCCTCATTGCTGAGAAGAGAAATGATGACATTAAGAGAAATGTATAAAATCAATGCGAAGCAAGTATACTTATTTATCTATTTTTATCGATCATATCTATTTTTCCATCTCTCACCTGTTCACCCAGCCGTCCCACTCCCACTACCACCTTCATCTCATTAGGGATCTTCCAATAAGTAATTAATTAAATTAGAACATAATACCAGTTTCTCTTGCAAAGATTCAACTTACTTGAAATGCAAGGTGCAGAATGCATCCCGATAGGCACGACCCTCATTACGGTGACCACCGGGCGCATTGGCAGGTTCTTCTGCAGCATCATTTAATGGCACTGGGACTTGTGCCTCTGCACCCATTGGTTGCTCGTCATCCAGAGGAAGAGGAAGATTCCTATCCTTGCAAATATTGTGCAGCATTCCACACATGAATGATTTTGCACACCTTGAGGGGGGGCCTCAATCGTACCTCACCATGCAAAACATGAAATCGGCGTTTGAGTTGTCCAATTCCACGTTCAACAATACTGCGTGTAATTTTGTGAGACCTGGATGAATAACAATGGTAATTAATTGTAATTAATTGTTGTACGTTGTTGTCCTAGTGGTAATCTTGTTGAGTTAGTCTACACTTCATAGCCTAATCACTAAAAACCCTTAAATAGACAGAAATCTACCAGGAAAAAATAGTTTCGTCCTCACAAATGAGAAGCAGCAGCGGCACACACTCACAGTACACGCAGCCATAGGAATTTCCTACTGGAAACGAAACTAAAGATCATTAAGCCCTTGGATCGTAACCTAGCCACTCGATAGTAACCTAGCCACTCAATAGTAACCTAGCCACTCAATAGTAACCTAGCCACTCGATAGTAACCTAGCCACTCGATAGTAACCTAGCCACTCGATAGTAACCTAGCCACTCAATAGTAACCTAGCCACTCAATAGTAACCTAGCCACTCGATAGTAACCTAGCCACTCAATAGTAACCTAGCCACTCGATAGTAACCTAGCCACTCAATAGTAACCTAGCCACTCAATAGTAACCTAGCCACTCGATAGTAACCTAGCCACTCGATAGTAACCTAGCCACTCGATAGTAACCTAGCCACTCGATAGTAACCTAGCCACTCGATAGTAACCTAGCCACTCGAGAGTAAACAAGCCACTCTATAGTAACCTAGCCACTCGATAGTAACCTAGCCACTCGATAGTAACCTAGACACTCGATATTCACCTAGCCACTCAATAGTAACCTAGCCACTCAATAGTAACCTAGCCACTCGATAGTAACCTAGCCACTCGATAGTAACCTAGCCACTCGATAGTAACCTAGCCACTCAATAGTAACCTAGCCACTCGATAGTAACCTAGCCACTCAATAGTAACCTAGCCACTCAATAGTAACCTAGCCACTCGATAGTAACCTAGCCACTCGATAGTAACCTAGCCACTCGATAGTAACCTACATTGCCCCAAGTAGATAAATCTTTAATAAATCACTGTCAGTTACCACCCAGACAATACACCTGAGGGTATGTTGCGGCTGCTCAATGGGCGTTTGCCCGAAATAGGTAAATCTTTAAAAATCACTGTCAACATGATAAATAATTTGCGGAGGGTATATATGGGGTTCAAATTGCTCAGGATGAAAAGCTCTATCAGATGAGAAGGGTAAGTAAAGCCATCTCGAGACTGGTGTACGAGTAAAAAAAATACCTAATGTTCATATGATGAGTTAGTGGTTATCAAAGTTTCAGCAAAAATATACAGGACAAAATTTGGGACTCAACTCTCAGTGGCCGATTCTCAGGCAAATAGTAATTTAACTTTGAGCACAGGTTAAGGTTTTTTAATGCATAGGGCGTTGAGTCAGATTTAGTACTAAATACACCCCATTCCCAGTGTTAGTTCTTACCAGTCTCACTGTCTAAACTAATTATAAACGTTATATCAAAGTCCTAAACCATACTAACCTTGATTTCACCTCCTGCCAGAAAAATATTTAAATGTTTTAGTGCATGTTATATATATATATATATATATATATATATATATATATATATATATATATATATATATATATATATATATATATATATATATATATATATATATATATATATATATATATATATATATATATATAACTTATTACCAAGCCCAATACTATCTTTCCGAAATGAAACTTAATCCAACCTAACCAAACTTAACCTAACTACTACTAATACTGTCTACTACTACTACTAATACCACTGCTGCTGCTGCTACTGCTATCAATAATAATAATAATAATAATAATAATAATAATAAGACAATGTATTTACCTATTATATCGTGACTGAGGTCCAGGCAGTGGACGCAGATAAGGTGTAAGGAGCCATGTCTTGCAGGGTACCCACTGTCTCCAAGCAAGTGACTTCCTGCTGGCACATATCCTCCGTCAAACAATCTTGACAATCCACTGCTGTTCAAGATACGTGCATCATGCACTGACCCTGGCCACTTGGCAAGAATGTCCAATATTCGATAATTGGCATCAAATACAACGGACATTCATGCTGTGATACCCCTTCCGGTTCACATACACTTCTTCTTGATCCTCGGTGCCACAATTCGGATGTGTGTGCCATCAATGGCACCTACGATGTTAGGGAAATTGGCTATAGCAAAGAATTCTGCTTTCTTTCGGTCAGCGCTGTCTTGGGTGACAGGAAAAGTTATGAACCTCTTGAGGACATTAACATCTGCAAGGGCGTCTATAGTTTTACTGATGGCTCTGCTGATGCAGGACTGTGAGGGCCAAGGTCATCACTGCTACATTGTTGCATTTTGCCAGTAGCAAGATATCTTAAGGTTATGAGAACCTTCAACTCCGGGGTGAGCGGGTTAGACCTGTTGGTATCACTCTTCAGCGCTGCCCTTACAAGGTTGGTAACAAATAATATACCTTCCCGGTCTAACCTGTACCTCTTGATGAGCTCAGCATCATTAAGTTCATTTAGAACGTCCTTTCTAAGGTAATTATTCCCTGGCTGATGTGGTTGTTGCTCTTGTGGCGCTGCCATCTTGATTGTTTACGTTTAAATCCATCGTCCTTAAGGGCTGGTAAGACAGGGTCCAGCCTGTTTTACCGCTAAGCACGATGTTAGGGCCGTCGAAAAATTTTATGTACGACGTCAGGCAAGTTAGGCACGATAGCCGCCATTTTATTTTGCTATGGACGACGGCATCGGCCTAAGACACTTTCGTGGATACCGTACTTGTAAAGAAATTTATGTGAGACGTAAACTGAAACATATACGAGCATTAACAATGACGAGACATAACCCCCCTCCTTATGTTTCACCCCCTCAACATAACCAGCTCGACATAAGCGAGTATTAGTACATCGTTGCCAACCCCTGAGCTGCACCTAAGAAAGGGATACCAACTCAAAATATAATGTTGGAATTTCGTATAATTTTGATGTTAAAAGCATATTGACGTATTGAAAATATGTATGAAATAAAGAAAAGTATTTTCGGGTATTGTTGACGATGCATAAACCAACATCACATGGAATAATGATAAAATTAAGGACGTAGCCCCTCAAACATGTAAACAAACATTCCCGCGAGCTTCAAGCTAGCAGTCAGCAGCCATGGACAGCCAGCCCCGACCTCTAGAGCCCTTCAGCAGCCAGCGAGGTCAGCAGCAACAGTAGCAGCAGCTACACCAGCAGCAGCTACACCAGGAGCAGCAGCAGGAGGGACCACAGCCTCACCCCCAGCCACATCAGCAGCAGCAGCAGGAACAGCCGCCGCAAGGGCGTACACAGTCTCCCGGGTGACCCTGCTGACGGTCTGTAGTGAGGGCCCCAAGTCGTCGCTGCTACACTGCTGCATTTTGCCCGTAGCAAGATGCCCGTCATGGCGCAGGCAATTTTTATAATGGCGCTAGTTATGCTTGGCTCATCCTGCCCCCTGGAACTCATTTTTGATTCGCTTGTGCGGTTTCTTCTAGAAAGCGGGATGATAGGTGGTTTTCTGGACAGCCTGTGGGTAGTCTTAAGGCACTCGGCGGTGACTAAAAAATCCCAGGTGGTAGCGTGGGGATTCGAATCGACATTGTCCATGTCGTGATGAATGCTGGCCCCGCACGCTAATCACTCAGCCACCGCCTACCCTTGTATGTCAGTAAATGTGAAAAATGAGATAACCTGCACCCCTTGTATGTCGGTAAATGTGATAAATGAGATAACCTGAAACCTTGTATGTCAGTATATATGATAAATGAGATAACCTACACTCTCTTCTGATTGATGGTGATGTTTCTCGGATTCTCTCCATTTAATGGTCGGCTATCTTAATTATGGGGTCCATGTCATTCTTGAATTTGGCCATTTTCCCATAAAAGCTGCCTTGCTGTCTTGCCGCCATCTTGCCTGGACAAACTACGATATCAACAGTGTTTGTAAACATCGGGTTCCGCGCATGCGCAGATCAGGATGGGATGTCTTAGGTAGGGTTGCACCGATAAGCAGTTGGGCCGATTACCGATTAATCGGTTGCCAATAATCGGCCGATACCGATTAATCGGCCGATTACTTTGAAATTGTAAATGAGATTAATATTAATATTATTACTGGAGTGGATACTGATATCACAAAGTTAGAGACATACCTCTACTCTCATGTTTACAACTTTGTTTACTGGGCAGCTGTCATCTTTTGTATGGAGAGCAAATACTTCTTGTAATTTGTTACTTATGATTTGGCAACATCCTGATTTTAATGTTAAAATTTGTCAGTTTTCTCGTTCTTGTGGTGATCGTACGTATATACAGATGCTACTAGAAATGATAGTGTACAGAGAGTTTATCAATCTCTCACGTCTTGTTCTGATTTACTGTGTTTTACACTGTGTTAGCTTAATTCTAATCTAAAAACACGCTTGTTCTAATTTTTCTATTAGTATACTATAAAATATGCAGAATGATTACGTATATATTAATTTGATTAAATAATAGCTTTGTGTAGCTACAATGATGAAAAAGTTACATAAATATTGTCCATCAATTAGGTAAAACTGAAAATGGTATGAGGGTATCATACGAACTCTGTAACAGAACGTGTCCAGTACCAGTACGGTGAACATCAATGACCACCGGCCAGTGTTGCGCTGTCTGCCATAATTATGGAATTCTGCCATAATTTGGCACGCGTTTGCCATCTGCCATACACTGTCTGCCATCTGCCATAATTTTTGGGGAAAAAAAGTTCTTGAGTAGGTATTGATTCATGTTTGCCTAATGAAGGGGAAAGGAATGACCGCAAAATATCTCTCTCAAATAATTAATGAATGAGTATATGGTGAATGATATTACTGTTACTGTACTATAGGAGTTGAAATAAGTATATATTTTTTGGTTTATTTTTTCTAGATACAGTTAAAGGAAATATAGGTATTTCATATTATTAATTCAAATGTAATTTGAATTGTCTAATGTACATTTGCATATTAACTTGTTTGTAATAAATGCTGTGGAAAGGTGTGTCAAGAGTTTTGGTAACATCACCATCCTTATATCAATATTAATGATATTGTGTTATGTACATTGCACCATAAAAGAGAGAAAAATTTTTTGATAATCGGCCCGATTACCGATTAATCGGCAAAATGGCCGATAAGGCCGATTACCGATTACCTGCCGATTAATCGGTGCAACCCTAGTCTTAGGATACGTGAATGACAGATGACACAACACCGGCTCACTTAAAATCAAAACCTTAATGCTTATGCTCTTCTTGTAACTAATTTATTTATGGACCAATATATATTATTCAGAAAGCTATTTAATCAGGAAGGATAGGAGATGATTAATGATCACTATCGCTCGTTTTTATTGAATGGTAAAAAAAAAAGATTCCTAGATATCGATGATAAAATATTGAAAAAATGAAAAATGTTTGTCAAAAATATAGATGAACTTCAAACAAAAGATAAAATAGCGAACATAATTCCTTTTTCCATACTTTCAGAAATTGAATAAAAAGAGTAGACTTAAATAAATGCCTAGAATAAGAAGTTAAGATAATATTTTTGTCTTTAACATGTCCTGTGTACCAAAAGAAAGAGGAAAAATAAAGACATTTATAAGCAAATAATTAAGTTTTTACTTATTTGAAATTATTACTTAAAGAAAGCCTAAAATAGGTGTATCTTGTAATTATTATTTAAAAAAATAATAATAATTATTATAAGTTTTAATGATCGGATGATCGGAATGATGATCGGAGTAGCAATACTTTAAAAATGATCGGATGATCGGAATCGGATCAGTTGCCCAAACTGATCGGATGATCGGGGATCGGAACAGCAAAAAAGTGATCGGTGCCCACCACTGATATATATATATATATATATATATATATATAAATATATATATATATATATATATATATATATATATATATATATATATATATATATATATATATATTAATTGTAGGGAAAAATCAAGGTCAAATCAGAAGTTTATTCTGACTAGTTTCGCTTGGTACAGCTTCTTCAGAGGAATTCTTCATTCATTCATTCCTTTCTTCATTCACTCATTCCTTTGAAGAAGCTGTACCAAGCGAAACTAGTCAGGAATAAACTTCTGATTTGACCCTTGATTTTTCTCTCTCTCTCTCTCTCTCTCTCTCTCTCTCTCTCTCTCTCTCTCTCTCTCTCTCTCTCTCTCTCTCTCTCTCTCTCTCTCTATATATATATATATATATATATATATATATATGCTACTTGAGAGCATAATTAGAGACAAAATTGTGAGTTACCTTGAAAGCCACTCATTAATTGGGGATTTACAACATGGCTTCCGTAAAAAAAGGTCCTGTCTATCAAACCTATTGACCTTTTATAACGACCTCTTCTCAGTTTATGACGTAACCAAATCATTGGACGTAGTCTGTCTTGATTTCCAGAGAGCGTTTGATAAAGTCCCACATCATAAATTACTTTATAAATTAAAGCAAATATGTATTTTCGGTCAAGTAAACCAATGGATCGCGAATTGGTTGAGCAACAGACAACAAGAGTGGTGATTGACGGATTTAACTCAGAGTGGGCACCGGTCACTAGTGGCGTCCCTCAGGGCTCGGTTCTTGGCCCAGTGCTCTTCATTATTTACATCAACGATGTGGATGTTGGACTCAATAATCGCATTAGTAAATTTGCAGACGACACAAAGATTGGTAACTCGGTTCTCACTGACGAAGACATGCAAGGCCTCCAAGAGGATTTGCACAAAATTTCAGCTTGGTCGGATAGATGGGAGATGCCCTTTAACATAGACAAGTTGGAACAAGAAATAAGATGTTCGATTACGAAATGGGCGGCGTTAAACTCACAAACGTTCAATGCGTTAAGGACCTGGGGGTCAAAATCGCGGCAAACCTCAAATTCTCACATCAATGCATCGATGCAGCAAATAAAGTGAACAGAATGTTGTGTTTTATTAAAAGAAACTTTTTATTCAAGAATAAAGATGTAATACTTCCGCTCTACAATAGTTTAGTCAGACCTCACTTGGAATATGCGGTACAGTTTTGGTCTCCCTACCATGCAAAGGTCATTGCTAAATTAGAAGGTGTTCAGCGTCGGGCAACAAAAATGATTCCTTCCTTGCGCAACAAATCTTACGAAGAAAGGCTTTCCACCCTTAACATGTTCTCTCTTGATAAACGCCGCCTCCGAGGAAAACTGATCGAATGTTTTAAAATACTTAATGGTTTCACGAATGTAGACAGAACAAAATTGTTTATGATCGATGACACTTTGTGAACGAGGAACAATGGCATAAAACTCAAATGTAGACAAGTAAATTCAGACTGCACCAAATTTTTCTACACCAACGTTGTAGTGCAAGAATGGAATAAGCTCCCACCTTCAGTGGTCCAGTGTAACACGATTGACTCCTTTAAAAACAAGCTCGACCGACACTATTCAACTTAATATTAACTAGAGTAGAAATGCAACGTTTTGGAGCCATTTGATTAATGTAGAATCACTTAGGTTTAAGGACAGACCACCTAGTCTAGACCATGGGGTCTGTGTGGTCTGATATTCCTTGTAAATCTTTGTATAGGCACTCAGTAACCCACGTAGCCTGTGATATATGCGCGTCAAGGCGGGCTGCTGACGACCTTGAGAGGCAGCGGCGCTCAGAGGGTACTGAGAGACTTCACACAAGTCTGGGTGCTTCTCTTTGAGTGTTGCTGCTGTGATGGATGGATTAAACAATACTTATCGCTGTAAAACATTATCGGCAGCAGTTTGGGAAGTCTTTTTATTACCTACATATCCCTTCATCGCCTGACCCTTGCCTGCAGGGAGGGACGCTGCCTCCTGGGCGTCATGAGCCTTGATATACTTGTCATGGGCCACGTGGCTGACACACTACCCAAGCTCCATCAATGCAAAGGCACTTTGCTTCCTTTCCGTTACCTGCTTGCAGTAAACTTCAGCATATGGAGAGAAAATTAGTGTAAACTAATTATCTGGGGGTGGAAGGGGCCCTGATTCCATTACTCGCCGTGCTGCTCTCTTTATTGTGTTAACACACACACACACACACACACACACTACTGCTGCAATAAATGTTCTGTGCGATTCCAAGGTATTGTGAAGATAAGTCATCAATGACTATAATTAAATAACATTTAATTTAATTTAAATACTTATTGTTGATTAATAAATAATACAGTAAAATACTAAAGCCATGTAAACGTGTTTCATTTTGCTTGAGGGTCAAAATAGCTAGGTTTAGAGAATACTGTAGGAAAATGTTATCAGCATATTATAATGACATTGGTACCCATGAAAATGAAGACTGTGCAACCTTATATATTAGGCTATTAAATAAAGATGCACTTATAACCCAAGCTAAAGGAGTTTCTAGCTGAAGACCCTTGACGTACATGGGCAAATAGTAACCTAACCTATCACCGCTGAAATAGTAATATTTCCCCGCATTTAAAATCTCAGAAACGAATAATAATAATGGAAACGGTTACCAGAGTGATAATTAGCAAATACAATAAAAAAAAAAATAATGTGTTTTCTTTTAGAGTGAGTTGGGTGTGATTCTAGAGTCTTACCGAGACAGGTATGACTCAGCTTCTATTCATTAAACTCTTGTAACACGTCCAGTCTATTAGACTGTGGCCTTGATGAGAGTGAAATATCCATTGTGAGTCTGTAATAACAGCTAGAGCCCTGTGGGAGAGATCACATCCAATAATTTTGGCCAGAAGCGCGACGGCTTCCCTCATCAGCTTCGATGGCTGTATCTGATATGAACGATTGTTTCAATCCTTGTAGCTGTGCCTCTCTCACAGTGAGTTCTATACACAGTGCAAAGGGAGGGCGGTTATGACAGCAAGACACACACAATGGCAGGGTGTGTGTCTTGCTGTCATAACCGATGGTTTCCTCCCAAGACGACTGACTGTTAGCACACCTCTGTCTTCTCAGCGGCCTTGCAGTTAAATTATACACTTTGTATCCCCTCTGTGGCATGTTGCTACAGCCGAAGGCTAGGCAGCAAGGCATTGTTACATTGAAAAGCAGCCGAATCCGCTTCCAAAATAGGTAAAATTATGTTTTTATTACCTCAGTTCAAAGTCGGCGCGGTGCCGGAAGGGCCAAAAATGGCGCCCAGCAGCCTTATACACAGGTCCGCCTATGTCGGGACTCTCTCTATCAAGGGACTCTAGCGACTTGTGTTATCAATCACGTGGCGGCGTGCCGCGTGGCCTCTCAGCTGCGTCTCGAGTGACGGAGTGAGTGCCAGTGTTCCGGTTCCCAGTGCTTCAGTGCTTCTTTACTGAAGTGACTGTCAAAGTGTTAATGGTGATAAGTAAGAATAACTGAAAAAGTAGTGACGGTGGCCGCGTCGCCGTCGTCACGAGGAGAGTCGGTGGGGTGTAGTCACTCTAGTGAGTCTGAGTTTCGGTCACCCTGGCCATTCCTTGACCAGTGGGTTCGATATAAGAAGATGATTGGTTACAGCTACGTCTTCAATTGCTTGCCCTGCCTCCCCAAGACCACAGAGTTGAAGGTGAGCAAGAGCGCCAAGGCCTAAGGCTTTTGAATAGATGAAGATACACTGATATTCCATATTCGTTTGTGAGCATGCCTTGGTACTGAAGGCACCCGGTTTTGTGTTGTTTGGTGTCCATCGTCAAAAGCAGGCGCTTTGTTTACAAAACTGGTCTCGTGAACTCCGCCGCCCACCCCAACTCGGCACTTTGGTGGAAAGGTGCCTGTCGGGCGGCGGACCAGTGTCTGGAGGATGCTAGGAGGGGTAAAGGAGGGTGGGGTATGGGCCCCTTTGCGTGAGACTGGGGGACATTCCAAGCAGTAACGGCTTCCGGCGGCACTTATAACTACTTACAATACTTAAACTACTCTTTGCTTCCTACATTTCTATTTTTCCGTCCTTATTTAAATACTGGCATTACACAGTCAACTGCTTCCAAGCATCACTGGTTCATGTTTCTTCTCCAGCAACACCCTGGGGCCTCCCTGCTGTTCAAAGAAGTAGGAACGTCCCCTACATTACGTTGGATGAAGGGCCTGTGTTTGATATGCTGGTTACGGAAGGTTTTCAAGGGGAGGTCATGGTTCCGCCGGAGGTGGCCCCGAGGGTGGTTATTGTCTTTGATGCGCCTACTTATGTGTCTGTTACCTGTTTGGTTACACCTCCGGGCTTTCTGTCGTGAAGATACGGTTTGAGGGTCAGACAGCGCGCCCACAACTCCTTGGCTCGGTACAGGGCGACCTCCCTGAGGACGTGTGGCTCTGTGACCTGGGCCGTAAGAGGGTCGCTCCTTACACACCTGAGCCGGACCTGTGTCAACACTCAACACTGTAGTCGGTGGGGCCATAAGGAGTGGAAGTGTAGGTCGTTGCCTCGGTGTAGGTACTGTGCTGGCCGCCACCACTCGGAAGAGTGTAGAAAACGGATCCAGGAAGGTGTCAGGTTTCCGCCGCGTTGCTGTAACTGTGGTGGCCCACATAATGCTTCCTCCACTGCGTGTCCCCCAAAACCTGCACCCTTTTCCAGCACCCTTCGGGCTCCAGCGGACCCCTTACCCCATCAGCATGTCACTCCTACTTACCACCCTGCACCGCCTCCTGCCTATAATGCCTGGGAACATCCCTCACTTAGTTCTGGACCTCGCCACCCCTCTCCGGGTGCTGGCCGTGAGTCCCCTCCTGCTCCTGCCACTGACCGTGGGTCCTCTCCCGCCTCTACTGGCCCCGCTGGCGGACAGTCAGCCTCTGCTCCTGCTGCTGATCCTTCTGCTAGTCTCCTGCTCATCCTCCAGAAGGATCTGGCCCCTAGTGTTGTACTTTTCTCCATCTCATTGTACTAACTACACTCTGTACTGCCTGGGGGTAGGGATGGCATGCTCCTCCCTTCTCCTTTGTTGTGCCTGCAACACTAAACTTATGAATTAATCAATCAACTAACTTTTAAACTACATATTTAACTACTTATCTAATTAACGGTAATCGAGCTGTTTGACTACCAATTAACTACAAACCACTTAACGGTCTAACATGGATAGTGAGGTGAGGTGGGATTAGACTTACAGGAGCTGCCTTGTATAGACCGGTGGCCGGTAATAAAGTCACAGGAAAAAGAAGTCGGTTTTGGCTAAGAAAGAAAGTCAAGTAATCAAACAAAAAATATTCGTCACTCGCCAGACTGAAGGATGGTAGTGACCAACGAGGTTGAAGAATTTATTATTCCACCCTTCGCATTATGTTGTTGGTACGGGCATTGTTGTTCATGGTGACGTCATGCACATTCCATAGGTGAGTTGCCCAACTTCCACAAGAATAGTCAACATGAAGACTGAACTCAATCTTCCACCATTAGTTGAAGCAATATTCGCCAACGTGTCATATTTTGATGTCAAATGCCTCAACTCTCCTCACCTCGCCCCCACAATTCTCATGTCCTTAGAGCCTCACTTCACCCTGTGCACCTATGCCCCAACTTCATAACCGGCGCCAGCATCCTAGTTAATACAGTCTGCTCCATCCTACGAAGACTCGATATCAGTGTTCCCGTGGCTGAAGTGGATCAGGGCTCACCTCCTTGGAAGATTCTTCGGCCGCGTGTGTTCTTCACTCCTACCTCCAAAAGTGACCCATCATTCCCACAAAAACAACTAGCCAAAGTGTCTTCTACTGTTCCTGCCGCACACCAATACTGTGCCGACGGGACCCTGCAGGCTGATGGCAGCGTGGGGTACACCGTCTACTTGCCTCCATGGCGTTATCGATATTTATGTAGGCGGGCAAAGATTCGAATCTTCAAGTCATTTGTGCTCCCCGTTTTACTGTATGGCTGTGAGTCATGGACATTGAATAGCGAGCAGGAAAGACGTGTCGATGCCTTTGGTACCAAGTGCCTTCGCAGGACCATGGGGTATCGCTTGGATAATTATGCCGAACCAACGACTACTCCATGAAACTGAATCGAGGCCTGTAACCAGCTTAAATAGTCAGTAAATGCCAACTCAGGCTATATGGGCACGTGGCGCGCCTCCCGGACGTCAGTCCTGCTTGCAGGGTTGTTTCTGTACGAGACAACCCTGCGTAGAGGAGACCAAGGGGACACCCTCGTAACTCATGGCTAAGGCAAGTCAGCCGGTGCTCATCTCCGTCCTGTTGGCCCTTTGAGCCTGTGGTGGGAAGAACCCTTATCCCAAACAGGGCCAGGGTAACATCCGGGTTACCACAGCTTACCTTCCCCAGGTATCCCCAGGTACCTATTTATCGACCATCCTGAAAGGAATGATGAACGGCTGGGTAGTCTGCGCGCCGACTGCCGCGATTCGAACCCCTGGCAGGCCCGCAGATTCGTAGCAGGGACGCTAACCAGTGCATTGTGGTGGAGTGTAAGCACATCACAGATGGCAGGTAAATCAGTAACACCACGATGCAGCACTCCTTTTCGCTATTCTGAAATTAATCGTGCGCCTGTCAATGGGATAAGGATCTGTGTTATATACGTACACTTCTGCCACCAATCCGACACGATGACATCTATGATAACGTCAACAAATTTTCTTTGCTAGTGTATTTAACTTATGTTCCCTGAATTTCAATTATTTTCAATATTCAGCTGCTAATGATTTTGTTTTGTTTTGTTATGTTTATGTATAACAGGCAATATTTGTTACATTATAAATCGTAAAAGAAGTGTTCTTCACCCTTTCCTTAGAACAGTGTTCTTCAACCTTTTCTAAGAACAGTGTTCTTCAACGTTTTCTAAGTTCATGCACCTTTCCGGGAGCATTGAGAAATTCATGAACCCTTTCTTACAATAAACCAGTATATTCAGTTACTGTAGTAGTTGAAAAGACTTAAACCACGACCTAATACAAGAATTCATTATGTATTTGCCAATATACGAGTGATTTTGAGTGGTTAAGTAGGGAGCCAACTTGACTGTGCGTCTGAGCAGGGCCGTAATTTCTGGGGGGGCTAGGGGTTCCATAGCCCAAGCATCTAAAGGAGAGAGAGACAGTGTTGTGCGCGGCTCCGTCAAATCTTCGAGTTTGGGGAGGGACAACATGAGTCACCAAGAGGGGTTGCGTACCCTCTTGTGCGTGAACGGCAGGCGCTCTCAGTGATATACAGTGCGTCTCGCTGCCTCTAGTAACACCCGAGCTATTTGGAAATTAGTGTTGGTGATGACTGATGAAGACAGGCGAGTGAGTGACATCTAGTGCTTTTTCTTTGTTTTCAATACCCCAAGTTTCGCGATCCTCGAGCTTAGCGCTATACCTTCGGAACGAAGTAAGCTCGAAACTCGGGAGGGAACTGTAAGCACGGGAAAACACAAACGTACAGACGTCAAAAAAAGTATCGGTGCACAGGGAATGCGATGCCTACAGCAAACATTCGAGCATCCGCTGATATTGTGGAAGGGTTGGCATGGCTGACTGTGGCTTGTTCGTAAGATTCGAACCACACAGCGATTGTTTCATAATTCAGATAAAAAAAACATTTCAAAGACTGACAGGAAGTTTACGTGGTTATCTTCGTATCATGATCATGCCAATCAACATGAAAACATCACAGGCGACACGAGGGGCTGGCGTAGCCCTCCATGCTAGGGGTGTCACTATTACTGATATTGCCCGTCAGCTTCTTATTCACCGGAACACAGCAGCACGGCGGATTCGGTGGCACGCAGACACAGGTGCTACAGACGACATGCCACGAGTCGAGCGCCCACGTTGCACCACCGCAGCCGAAGACCAGGTTAATTGTTTGTTTTTGGTGATATAATAGTCTGTAATAGAATATTACAGTCTGTAGTATAATATTACAGTCTGTAATATTAGATAATGTGGATAATAACATGTGGACTATAGTGTGCGGGATAGTGGAGCGTCGCTGGCCCGGGCTCTTATCAGGGGTCGGGCGAGGAGTGTATCCGTCGACCCTCGCGCGCGCGGTGTATGCGGCTTTCGTCGCTGTGATAACTCACCGCACGGGCGGGATTGATATGCCAGGCTGGTATGCGAATACTACAGTGATGAGGACATAGTGAGGGCTAGGGACACCTACTACAGGATCCTGCAAGGGCGTCCCACCACCAACATGAAGAAAGCTTTCAGAATCATGGCTACCATCATCGACACGATCCTGGATCTGATGCAGGAGGTACCGGCTGACGCACACCTGCCCCTGGTGTGCCGGGATGTGTGTCCCCCCCCCCCCCCTACACCCGTCTCGGCGGCATTGAAGGCGTGGTGCTTGACGTGCGTTGCAGCAGACTCGAGCAGGAGGTAAGGGGAGTGGCACAGCAGCTGGGCGGCGACATAGTGACGACACAAAGGAACACAAAGGAAGAACAAACAACAGCAGACCTGCTGGTCCTTACGAGGTTGTTTGTGACAAGCTACACTAACTATCTAATCAAAGGTGGAAGATGAAGGACAGCAAAGGCGAAGGCTCTCCCCACCCTCATCCCTCCAGCCAAAGCTGGCAGGAAAGGAAAAAGAACCATGCAGCATGGAAAAACTGCATGGAATTTATGTAGGAAAGAGGAAAGAACTACCATTACTGCTACCACTAACCGGGCGATAAAAGCGGACAAGGACACCAGTATTCCAAAGAACTTAACGTTATTACGACAATGAGTAATATCTAAGTTGCTGGTTGGATTCAAAAAACTTGTCTAATCTATTCTTGAAGGCCGTAACTGTTGTACTATCAACGACATCACAAGGTAGAGTTCCAAACATTAACAACTCGATTGAAGAAGAAGTGTTTAGCTTCGTGCGACGAGAATCTTTTACCACTTATCTTCAAATTGTGATTTCTTCTTGTTCTATTTGATCGATCAATTGTAAAGTAATCTTCCGCATTAATATCACTGAATCCTTTGAACATTTTAAACACTTCTATTAGATCGCCTCGCATTCTTCGTTTTGATAGGCTGAATAAATTTACTTCTTTAAGCCTTTGTTCATATGACAAATTTCTCAACCTAGGAATCATCTTTGTTACTCTTCGTTGGACCCGTTCCAACTTTTCTATGTCTTTTCTGTGGTAGGGAGACCAAAACTGTACACAGTACTCTAGACGGGGTCGAACCAACGAATTATACAGTTTTAATATTACTTTTTCCGATTTATTATTAAAGACTCGTCCGATGAAGCCAACCAATTTGTTTTCAGTTTTAACTACCTCTGAACAATGCTGACCGGGCTTTAAATCGCTTGATATAGTGATTCCAAGACGGCCCAACGTGCAAGTCGATCTAGATCTGATTGTAAAGCTTCTTCGTCCAGTATCGCAGTTACCTTACTAGCGATTTTTGTGTCATCCGCAAATTTTGATATTTTACAAGTGAGCCCATCATCGGTGTCATTAACATAAATTAAGAAGAGCATGGGACCAAGCACTGATCCTTGAGGTACGCCGCTTCTGACATCGAGCCAGTTAGATGTAACACCGTTTAGAACTACTCTCTGTTTCCGCTCAGAGAGCCAGTCCGCAAGCCAATTGTGAATGTTACCCGAGATACCGTGCGCCAGTAGTTTGCCGAGCAATCGTTGGTGGGGGACCTTATCAAATGCCTTTTGAAAATCCAGATATATGATATCTACTGATCTGCTTTCATCGAACACCTCAAAAATATAGTGAAAAAAATCAAGTAAGTTAGTCAAACACGAACGTTTACTACGGAAGCCATGTTGCGAATTATTTATTATATTATTTTCTTCGAAGAATTTCACCATATTGTCGCGAATGATAGTCTCCATTAACTTACAAACAATAGATGTCAGGCTAATTGGTCGATAGTTTCCTGGATGCGACTTGTCCCCCTTTTTAAAAATTGGTGTGACATTTGCAAGTTTCCAATCCGACGGAACTTTTCCAGCTGTTAAAGATTTATTGAATATGATGGAGAGCGGTTTACAAATTTGATGTTTGATTTCTTTTAACCCTATACGTTCCGACGCCTTGATTTTTTCGCGCTCATGTATAGCTAGCATCGTATTGATTTTCTGAACAACAATAACGCTCGTGAACACTAAGTACTGCAACCTAATCAATGGTGTAAAGCAATAGTGAATAATGAGTGAAAAGAAACTCTCAAGAAATAAAATCCTTTTCTCCCTCTTCCTCCTATTCTTCCTTCTTTTCTTCTTCTTCCTCCTCTTCCTATTCTTCCTTCTTTTCTTCTTCTTCTTCCTCTTCTTCCTTCTTTTCTTCCTCCTCTTCTTTCTCCTTTTCTTCTTCCTCCTCTTCCTCTTCTTTCTCCTTTTATTCTTCCTCTTCCTCTTCTTCCTCCTTTTCCTCCTTTTCCTTTTCTCGCTAGCTTCTCGCCTCTTTTTCTTCCTCTTCCTTTTCTTCTGCCTCTTCCTCTTCTTCCTCTTCCCTTCCTTCTTCCTCTTCTTCTTCATCTTCCTCCTCTTCCTGTTCTTCCTCCTCCTCCTCTTCTTCCTCTATTTCCTCCTCTTCTTCCTCTTACTCTTCTTCCTGCTCTTCCTCCTTTCCTTCCTCCTCTTCTTCCTCCTTTTCCTCTTCTTCCTCCTCTTCCTCTTCTTTCTCCTTTTCCCTCTTCCCTCTTTTCCCCCTCCTCTTCCTCTTCTTCTTTTTCCTTTTCCTCTTCCTCTGCTTCCTACTTTTCCTCCTCTTCCTAGCTTCTCGTCCTACTCTTCTTCCTCATTCTTCCTCTCACTCTTCCTTTTCTTCTTCCTTCTCATCTTCTTCTTCCTTTTTCTTGATTTTGCTCTTCTTCTTCCTCCTCTTCCTCTTTCTTTTTCTTCCTCCTCTCCCACCTCTTCCTCTATTTCCTCCTCTTCTTCCTCTTCCTCTTCTTCATCCTCTTCCTCCTTTTCTTCCTCTTCTTCCTACTCTTCCTAGTCTTCCTCTTCTTCCTCCTTATTGTCCCCTTCCCTCTTTTCCTCCTCTTCTTCCTCTTCTTCCTCCTCTTCTTCTATACTTTTCCACCTCTTCCTAGCTTCTCGTCCTCTTCTTCTTCCTCTTCTAGCTTCTTCCTCCTTTTCCACCCCACCCTCTTCTACTTCCTCTTCCTTTTCTTCTTCCTCTTTTTCCTCCTCTTCTGCATCTTCCTCTCCTTCCTCTTCTTCTTCCTCCTCTCCCTCCTCTTCCTCTATTTCCTCCTCTTCTTCCTCTTCCTCTTCTTCATCCTCTTCTTCCTCCTTTTTGGTGATGATGGTGATGGTGGTGATGATGATGGTGGTGATGATGGTGATGATGGTGGTGATGATGATGGTGGTGATGATGATGGTGATGATGGTGGTGATGATGATGGTGGTGATGATGATGATGGTGGTGATGATGATGGTGGTGATGATGGTGGTGGTGATGATGGTGGTGATGATGATGGTGGTGATGATGATGGTGATGATGGTGGTGATGATGATGGTGGTGATGATGATGGTGATGATGATGGTGATGATGGTGATGGTGGTGATGATTATGGTGGTGATGATGGTGGTGGTGATGATGATGGTGATGGTGGTGATGATGATGGTGGTGATGATGAAGGTGGTGATGATGATGGTGGTGATGATGGTGGTGGTGATGATGGTGGTGATGATGGTGGTGATGATGATGGTGGTGATGGTGATGGTGGTGATGATGATGGTGGTGATGGTGATGATGGTGATGGTGGTGATGATGATGGTGGTGATGGTGATGGTGGTGATGATGATGGTGGTGATGGTGATGATGGTGGTGATGATGATGGTGGTGATGATGGTGATGATGGTGATGATGGTGGTGATGATGATGGTGGTGATGATGATGGTGATGATGGTGGTGATGATGATGGTGGTGATGATGATGGTGGTGATGATGATGGTGGTGATGGTGATGGTGGTGCTGATGGTGATGGTGGTGATGGTGATGATGATGGTGATGGTGGTGATGATGATGATGGTGGTGATGATGATGGTGATGATGATGGTGATGATGGTGATGATGATGATGATGGTGGTGATGATGGTGGTGATGATGATGGTGGTGATGATGGTGATGATGATGGTGATGATGGTGATGGTGGTGATGATTATGGTGGTGATGATGGTGGTGCTGATGGTGGTGGTGATGATGATGGTGGTGATGATGATGGTGGTGATGATGATGGTGATGATGGTGGTGATGATTATGGTGGTGATGGTGATGGTGGTGATGATAATGGTGGTGATGATGGTGATGATGGTGATGATGGTGGTGATGATGGTGATGATGGTGATGGTGGTGATGATTATGGTGGTGATGATGGTGGTGGTGATGATGGTGGTGGTGATGATGATGGTGGTGATGATGATGGTGGTGATAATGATGGTGGTGATGATGATGGTGGTGATGATTATGGTGGTGATGATGGTGGTGGTGATGATGGTGGTGGTGATGATGATGGTGGTGATGATGGTGATGATGGTGATGGTGGTGATGATGATGGTGGTGGTGATGATGGTGGTGATGATGGTGGTGATGATGATGGTGGTGATGATGATGGTGGTGATGATGATGATGGTGGTGATGATGATGATGGTGGTGATGATGGTGGTCGTGATGGTGGCGTTGATGATAAGTGTCAGAGAGAGAGAGAGAGAGAGAGAGAGAGAGAGAGAGAGAGAGAGAGAGAGAGAGAGAGGCCAGTCATAGGCTATTTGACCGTTTGAACCTAGCTCCCCTCTCTTCCATCTTTCATAGTATTTTTTTTATTACGCTAAATTTCGCTTTCCTATTCGTCTTGATATCCCAAAATAATCTCTCTCTCTCTCTCTCTCTCTCTCTCTCTCTCTCTCTCTCTCTCTCTCTCTCTCTCTCTCTCTCAATGCATCCAGGTCCCCCCCAAAATAAACCATACGAGGCCAGTGATTTATAGAAAGTAATTTTTTTTTGCCGATGAGTATATTTGCTTATATTGAAAGGAACTGAATATGAATGACATGAATATTTCGCAGCAAGTGACACTGGCACTGATATTATTTTGATATTATCATTGTTGCCTGGTTAATATATATATATATATATATATATATATATATATATATATATATATATATATATATATATATATATATATATATATATATATATATATATATATATATATATATATATATATATATATATATATATATATATATATATATATATATATATATATATATATATATATATATATATATATATATATATATATATATATAGAGAGAGAGAGAGAGAGGCCAGTCATAGGCTATTTGACCGTTTGAACCTAGCTCCCTCTCTTCCATCTTTCATAGTATATATATATATATATATATATATATATATATATATATATATATATATATATATATATATATATATATATATATATAGAGAGAGAGAGAGAGAGAGAGAGAGAGAGAGAGAGAGAGAGAGAGAGAGGCCAGTCATAGGCTATTTGACCGTTTGAACCTAGCTCCTCTCTTCCATCTTTCATAATATTTTTTATTACGCTAAATTTTTTTTGCCGATAAGAGTATATTTGCTTATATTGAAAGGAACTGAATATGAATGACATGAATATTTCGCAGCAAGTGACACTGGCACTGATATTATTTTGGGTATTATCATTGTTGGTTAATATATATATATATATATATATATATATATATATATATATATATATATATATATATATATATATATATATATATATATATATATATATATATATATATATAAGAAGAGGGAGCTAGGTTCAAACGGTCAAATAGCCTATGGCTGGCCTCTCTCTCTCTCTCTCTCTCTCTCTCTGACTCCAAGCACGTACGTTTTTTCTTTATTAGCTATATATAGAATTGTCTGGCCAAAGTACAAGAAATTAACATATGTACGAGACACAGTTATCACCTTATGGTAGTGTCAAAATAAGTATTGTATGTGCCATAATTCGTCATCGCCTCGCCGCAATCACAAGCTCGTGTCGCCAACTGCCGTTGACTAACTCTCGTACACAGCGGGCTGTGGACGTTGTGATTATGTTTTTAGTACAGCTCGCTTGTTTGTTGGTCTGTTTAGTGTATCAGCTAAAGCTTTGTTAACATAAAAGATGCAGAACATGCAGTATAGCACTATACAATACAGGTATATTAATACTTATAACAGTAATAATATCGTCATCCGGAGGCGTTTGAACGTTGGTTTTTTTTTCACAGCGTATCGCCGTGCTTCAAAATGATTCGCGTCGGTGTTTCTAAATATTCGTGTTTAGCAAGATAACGGAGGCTCCTATGGTTATTTTTGATATCGCATCTTAATCTACGGTATTTTCTACGTTTATCAGTAGGTCTGTTTTTCTTTTAAACTTGGTAATAAAAAAAAAATGATCGTTTTGACAAAAATCCTCAGGGGGGGGCAAATGTGGCCCGGGTCGGAACGAATAGGGTTAAGACCCTAGGGGTAATTTTGTCTGGACCAGGAGCTTTGCTTACTTTAATCTTTTCAATTGCGACGATGGCGGAGCAGCGACCCATGCTGGACCAGAGCAGATGAGTACAAAATTTACTCACTGGTCGCCTCCCTTGCCCAGGGGGAAGCGGTGAGGCAGACTGGCCTCCTGTCCCTGGCCCACCATGAACGGCGAGGTGCCGCATCCCCCGCCAGTTCCCTCCTGCCTCAGGAGAGGGCGGCCACCCTCACCAGCCAGCCCCCGCTACAGGAGCAGGCTGTCACCCCTGCCAGTCAGCCCCTTCCACAGGAACGTGCTGTCACCCTCGCCGGCCAGCCTCCGTCACAGGAGCGTGCTGTCACCCTCGCCGGCCAGCCTCCGTCACAGGAGCGTGCTGTCACCCTCGCCGGCCAGCCTCCGCCACAGGAACGTGCTGTCACCTCGCCGGCCAGCCTCCGCCACAGGAGCGTGCTGTCACCCTCGCCGGCCAGCCTCCGACACAGGAGCGTGCTGTCACCCTCGCCGGCCAGCCTCCGGCACAGGAGCGTGCTGTCACCCTGCCGGCCAGCCTCCGCCACAGGAGCGTGCTGTCACCCTCGCCGGCCAGCCTCCGCCACAGGAGCGTGCTGTCACCTCGCCGGCCAGCCTCCGTCACAGGAGCGTGCTGTCACCCTCGCCGGCCAGCCTCCGTCACAGGAGCGTGCTGTCACCCTCGCCGGCCAGCCTCCGCCACAGGAGCGTGCTGTCACCCTCGCCGGCCAGCCTCCGCCACAGGAGCGTGCTGTCACCCTCGCCGGCCAGCCTCCGCCACAGGAGCGTGCTGTCACCCTCGCCGGCCAGCCTCCGCCACAGGAGCGTGCTGTCACCCTCGCCGGCCAGCCTCCGTCACAGGAGCATGCTGTCACCCTCGCCGGCCAGCCTCCGCCACAGGAGCGTGCTGTCACCCTCGCCGGCCAGCCTCCGTCACAGGAGCGTGCTGTCACCCTCGCCGGCCAGCCTCCGTCACAGGAGCGTGCTGTCACCCTCGCCGGCCAGCCTCCGCCACAGGAGCGTGCTGTCACCCTCGCCGGCCAGCCTCCGCCACAGGAGCGTGCTGTCACCCTCGCCGGCCAGCCTCCGTCACAGGAGCGTGCTGTCACCCTCGCCGGCCAGCCTCCGCCACAGGAGCGTGCTGTCACCCTCGCCGGCCAGCCTCCGTCACAGGAGCGTGCTGTCACCCTCGCCGGCCAGCCTCCGCCACAGGAGCGTGCTGTCACCCTCGCCGGCCAGCCTCCGTCACAGGAGCGTGCTGTCACCCTCGCCGGCCAGCTTCCGCCACAGGAGCGTGCTGTCACCCTCGCCGGCCAGCCTCCGTCACAGGAGCGTGCTGTCACCCTCGCCGGCCAGCCTCCGTCACAGGAGCGTGCTGTCACCCTCGCCGGCCAGCCTCCGTCACAGGAGCGTGCTGTCACCCTCGCCGGCCAGCCTCCGTCACAGGAGCGTGCTGTCACCCTCGCCGGCCAGCCTCCGTCACAGGAGCGTGCTGTCACATAAGTAGGTCTGGGTGCGAGAGGGATTTAGGGGTCTTAGTGAGCTCTGATCTCCGTCCAAGGGCACAATGCATTCAAGCTAGAAATCGAGCTAATAGGGTACTGGGATTTATTTCAAGGAGCGTAAGCAACAGAAGCCCCGAAGTCTTCCTCAAACTATATTTAGCATTAGTTAGACCTCATCTTGACTATGCGGTTCAGTTCTGGTCACCCTACTATAGAATGGATATCAAAATGTTAGAATCGGTGCAGAGGAGGATGACTAAGATGATTCAGGGGTTGAGAAACTTGCCATACGAGGAAAGACTCAAACAGTTAAACTTGCATTCTCTAGAAAGGCGAAGGGTGCGTGGAGACATGATCGAGGTTTATAAATGGATGAAGGGCTTTAATAAGGGAGACATTCATAAGGTTTTGTTGGTAAGAGAACCGGGTAGGACACGAAGTAACGGGTTTAAACTGGATAAATTCAGATTCAACAGGGACATAGGCAAAAATTGGTTTACTAATAGGGTGGTGGATGAGTGGAATAGGCTTAGCAGTCATGTGGTGAGTGCCAATACAATTGTCACATTCAAAAATAGACTAGATAAATTCATGGACAGCGATATTAGGTGGGGTTAGATACACGGGAGCTTAGGGTCAAAGGAGCTGCCTCGTACAGGCCTACCGGCCTCTTGCAGACTCCTGCGTTTTTATGTTCTTATGTTCTTATGTCACCCTCGCCGGCCAGCCTCCGCCACAGGAGCGTGCTGTCACCCTCGCCGGCCAGCCTCCGTCACAGGAGCGTGCTGTCACCCTCGCCGGCCAGCCTCCGTCACAGGAGCGTGCTGTCACCCTCGCCGGCCAGCCTCCGCCACAGGAGCGTGCTGTCACCCTCGCCGATCAGCCTCCGCCACAGGAGCGTGCTGTCACCCTCGCCGGCCAGCCTCCGCCACAGGAGCGGGCTGTCACCCTCACCGGCCAGCCTCCGCCACAGGAGCGGGCTGTCACCCTAACCGGCCAGCCTCCGCCACAGGAGCGTGCTGTCACCCTCGCCGGCCAGCCTCCGTCACAGGAGCGTGCTGTCACCCTCGCCGGCCAGCCTCCGCCACAGGAGCGTGCTGTCACCCTCGCCGGCCAGCCTCCGCCACAGGAGCGTGCTGTCACCCTCGCCGGCCAGCCTCCGCCACAGGAGCGGGCTGTCACCCTCACCGGCCAGCCTCCGCCACAGGAGCGTGCTGTCACCCTCGCCGGCCAGCCTCCGTCACAGGAGCGTGCTGTCACCCTCGCCGGCCAGCCTCCGCCACAGGAGCGTGCTGTCACCCTCGCCGGCCAGCCTCCGCCACAGGAGCGTGCTGTCACCCTCGCCGGCCAGCCTCCGCCACAGGAGCGTGCTGTCACCCTCGCCGGCCAGCCTCCGCCACAGGAGCGTGCTGTCACCCTCGCCGGCCAGCCTCCGCCACAGGAGCGGGCTGTCACCCTCACCGGCCAGCCTCCGCCACAGGAGCGGGCTGTCACCCTAGACGGCCAGCCCGTGTCTTCGTTGCGGGAGCAGGCTGCCTCACCTCCCGGCCAGCCCCCGCCACAGGAGCAGGCTGCCTCACCCCCCGGCCAGCCCCCGCCACAGGAGCAGGCTGCCTCACCCCCTGGCCAGCCCCCGCCACAGGAGCAGGCTACCTCACCCCCCGGCCACCCCCCGCCACTGGTGATGGCTGCCACCCCCCCCCCGGCCAACCCCCGCCACAGGAGCAGGCTGCCTCACCCCTGGCCAGCCCCGCCACAGGAGCAGGCTGCCCCCCCGGCCAACCCCGCCACAGGAGCAGGCTGCCTCACCCCCGGCCAGCCCCCGCCACAGGAGCAGGCTGCCTCCCCCCCCGGCCAGCCCCCGCCACAGGAGCAGGCTGCCTCACCCCCCGGCCAGCCCCCGCCACAGGAGCAGGCTGCCTCACCTCCCGGCCAGCCCCCGCCACAGGAGCAGGCTGCCTCACCTCCCGGCCAGCCCCCGCCACAGGAGCAGGCTGCCCCCCCCCCCGGCCAACCCCCGCCACAGGAGCAGGCTGCCTCACCCCCTGGCCAGCCCCCGCCACAGGAGCAGGCTACCTCACCCCCCGGCCAGCCCCAGCCACAGGAGAGTAGTAGGTAATGGTGACAGTGACGGGACCAAAATAATTCGCAAGCATAATCAAGAATTTGCAGCCAAAAAAAAATGACGTCGAAAAATTTGGTACGTCGAATTTCCCGGCCGGCCTTGCGGCCAGTCAGCCGGACGGCCAGCCAGCCGCGCGGGCAGCCAGCCGCCGAGGGGACCTCCCCACTACCCAACCGGGGAGTGGTCACAAACCTACCCAAAAGTGACCATTTCCCCCCCCACCCACCCACCCCACCCCAAACACCCACCACCTTCCACGCCATCGTGTCTCCCCGGAGGCCTGAGCGTCACCCTCCTGCCGGGGATTGGTTAGGGGCGTCCTTTCGCGCCGTGCCGGGGCGTCGCCCTCCTGCCGGGGATCGGTTAGCGCGAGCGGTGACGTGTTCGGGGGATCGGTTAGGGGCGTCCTTTCGCGCCCTCCTGCCGGGGATCGGTTAGCGCGAGCGGTGCCTTGTTCAGGGGATCGGTTAGGGGCGTCCTTTCGCACTGTGACCGCGCGACACCCTCCAGCCGGGGGATCGGTCCTTTCGCACCGTGCCGGGCGTCGCCCCCCCGCCGGGGGATCGGTCCTTTCGCGCCGTGCCGGGGCGTCCTTTCGCCCCAGTGCCGGGGGATCGGCTAGGGGCGTCCTTTCGCACCGTGCCGGGGCGTCACCCTCCTGCCGGGGGATCGGTCCTTTCGCACCGTGCCGGGGCGTCACCCTCCTGCCGGGGATCGGTTAGCGCGAGCGGTGACTTGTTGGGCGGAGGCCTGTGGCTACCTTTCCCCTCCTCTCCCTCTCCCGCTATTGATTTTTTTCCAGTTTGCCAGCATGTGTGCGTGTCCCTCTATGCCCTACCCCTCGCGAGCGGTGACTTGATGGTCAGTCTGAGGGTACCACTACCCCTCCCTCTACCCGATATTGCTTTTTCTGTTTGCCAGCATATGCGTGTGTGTGTGTGCGTGTGTTACTGTTGATTTTCATATTGACTGGAGTTATATCGATTGTCTTTTCAGTGAGGGGTAGGAACGGGAAAAGTAGATTTTATACATTTTTATTGAAATATAGTGGAAAAAAATGGTATGACAAGTTATTATATTACCTTAATCTAGTCTATTTTATTTGTTCTTTCTTAATCCAGGCTAATTTGTTCTTTCTTAATCCAGACTAAATACATGCTAAGCCTAAAAACAAAAACACACAATCGCCATAAAAAAAAAAAAAAGACATATTACAAACTCACACCGTACAGGCTCAAAGACATACAAGGGAAACCCACCCATCCTACCCTTCTTTAGTCCCTCCCCCAAACTAAATCCTAATTGAAAGAGACATATTACAAACTTATGTCGTACATGCCCAAAGACAGCCCTTAAAAGGATGACAAAACGAGTACATATACAAATGAAGAAAAAATACACAACACAAGCACATATATATATAAAATAATACACACAGAGCGAGTACATATATAAAAAAAAGATTGTTAAGCACTAAATATAGGACTCTCACAGATTCGGCCACCATATGCATCTCTAACTTCCAAGACATTAGTGAATTTTATTCGCTTCCACTCATAAAATCCATAATGGATTTTAGTAACTTCCCCACCACCCACCCCGCCTATGACACTTCCAAGAAAGGTCAAGCGGGGTATGTCAAGTCAGAAGTGGGCGCGGCCGCAACACTTCCGCCATATGCTTCATTTTTTTTTCCAGTCGTGATTGACGCATTTCATGATCTTTTTGCTGCAGACGACTTCGCCGCCGCTCTCGCGATTCAGCGCCCGATGGAGAGTCAAGACACACCATCACCGAAGCGTGTCTGTTGTAGTTGCCGTGGACTTATGAAAAGATAGAGAAACATTATTAGACAAAAAAAAATCAATCTCTCTCTCTCTCTCTCTCTCTCTCTCTCTCTCTCTCTCTCTCTCTCTCTCTCTCTCTCTCTCTCTCTCTCTCTCTTTTGTAAGAATAAAAAAATACTTACTATGCGTTACGCTGTCCGGTGGGTCGTTCTTCAGATGAGACACTGGTAATGGAGGTATCACATCCTTCCCTCAGCACACGCCGCCCCATTTTACCGACACCTCCCAACGCGCCGCGGTTGTTGTTGCCCAATGACTCGCCCGTGATATGTTCACCGGTAGACTTGGGAGTTTCTGGAACATCCCCCACCTCACCACCACCAACATCCGCTGAAATGACAAGAAATATATATATATTTTTTTAAACACAATGAATAAGAAATACACACACACCAGCGCTTGTGCGCGCAGAAAAAAAAATACAAGAGGCGGATATCTCACCTCCGTTTCTGGGATGTGATGTGTTATCCACGGCTTCAGCTTGGGATGTGTTATCCATGGCTTCAACTTCTAATGCGGCTTGACCCATTATCTGATCGTCAACATCGTCAGCATGAAGAGTTGCAGCGGCAGCGTGGGGCTGTTGTTGTTGTAAGTTCATGACGGCGAAGACTTCCTCCATGACGCTCCTCTCGCAACGTTAGGGGACTGACTAAGCTACCCGGGGTTATTTGGGGCATATGCGCACACTACCACAAGCCTTTTCTTCTTCCGAGGCTACCCCAGGTTATAGGGGACACGCCCACACATGTATGCAAACACGCGCGCACATGCCCAAAACCACAAGCCATTCTTCATCCGAACAATAGGAAAGCGTGAACAAACTCACACCCACCCGGTCACGTCGCACGAAAAAAAAAAAAAAACAGAATCCTGTTCTTAATAACTACACACACACGCCATAAATGAATAAGCTATATACTACTTCTCTACATTTTTTTTACACATAGGAAAGCGTGAACAAACTCACACCCACCCGGTCACATCGCACGAAAAAAAAAAAATCCTGTTCTTAATAACTACATATAATTGCACACACACGCCATAAATGAATAAGCTACATGCTACTGCTCTACATTTTTTACACACACACACATTGTAGCATTTAATAAGTTAGCCACATATCTTAGAAATACAATGCTTGTAAGTCAGTCCTTGACTAGATTGACAAAATGTTTTTATACATGGGGGCATTTTAAACATTCTATAAGCATATGTTAACACCTTTCTGTCATTCTTCAAAAAATTTCCTAAATCATAATTATCTTTCAGAAACTGACTAGTCCTCTCTAAGCCTATTTTATTACATAAGTATACGAATTGAATGCAATACACGCCACACACCAGAGTTTTGTCCGACTGTAATCTTGCGGCAAGTTTAAAACAGGATAATCTTTATGCTTATTTAAGAAACTTCGAAAGTACTTAGAATATAATGATGGGGTCAGGGCGTATGTGTCGAAGAAATATATACACTTATCACTAACATAGAACACCACCCAGTGACCCATTTTCGAAGCTTGCGATGCGCCTAACACATTAGCAATAAAGACAATGGGCTTGTCTGACTCACTCCTTAGATTTAATTTCGCTACATCGTCAGCGGGAAGACAGCCTAAGAAATATATATTATTGTGATAAAGTTTTCCTTGTAGAGCTTTCATAATTTGTTGATTATTCATTATGCTCTAGTGTCGCAAGACACGTGCCTCTCCGAGTTGATTGACAACACTCCCTTTGTATCCCCAAAACAGATAATTACTAAATTTTCATCCAAGCCTTTTTAAGCTGAAGACTTATGCGTAAGTTTCCACTGTGTTCAAGAGGCACTGTGCCTCGTATGTCTTCCGGTAACAAACTAAAACAAACACTGTCCTTCCTTTCTTAAAGCTATCGTAATCAAGCAAAGTGTCATTTTCTACTCCTAAACTATCTAAAATATCATAATAGACTCGCGTACACTCGTGGGGAAAAGAAACCGTATTTTTATACATATTCATACCATTGACAGAGACTGTTAGTTCAGACAAATCAGCATTCTTGAAATACAAGCCATTTTTATTATATACACCGAAAAGGCCCTCATGTCAGCCATAACGATATATAAACGCTCTGGAATGACATTTCCCACAGTTGGTCACAGACAATACTTGTCTGCTGTTTGCCGAGAACCAGAGATTTATATAACGTCTTGTTAAATATTGTACGCGTTATTTTTCCTGTATCTAATTCTTTATTTAATGCAAGCAATGCTGACGGATAGGGTTGAGTCTGGTGACCCAAAGTTTAGCAAAATCAATATGGGCACGCACAGCACTCCCATCGCCGTCAGTGTTCAAATACCAAGCTTCGTTAGCTAACTCAAGCCTTATTCTCAATGGGATGTCGTCGCATAAATACTGATCACAAGAAGTAATGTCCGACATTAATGGGAAGGTGAGATGAAGACCGTGATCTTTGATATCTTTTAAATGTCTCTTGTATTTGCTCCCAAGGCTAGTGAAGTATGCGGCGTCATAGGTTTCGGCTACGCCTGCTCCACCCGACCTGTTATCTTTGAGGAGGTTTCCTATTTCTCCGAATGATTTGAGTTTTAACGTGGAGAAGGTGGTGAGCATTTTTAGGAATGACCAGTAATTAAAGTATGGGTTACTTTCAACCATTTGATCGCCTACATACACCTGAATTGATTTGAACATGGTATTAGCAGTGCCATTGCAGAATTCGACATTGACAGCCTCCTCGACTTTTGTTTGTCCATCAGCTTGAGTGACACTTAATTTCAACTCAAGAATTAATTTAGCAAGATCGATAAATGCCCCCTTCACCCCCGGCACGCGGAACTCTAGGTACTTATCTTTTAACCGGGCGTGGCTGGACAAATTTACAGGTAAAATCTCGACAAGAGTTTTAGACGCACTAGAGATATCAACCTGCCGTTGTCTGTTGAGACTAGGAATTCGTCAACCACACTGAGCGCATAATCAGAAATCGGAACGGAGGGAGCGGCGGAGGCCATGCTGTTGTCGCTTTCGTCGCCCGCTATATACTAATGGAGACACTGGTCGCGGGAGCGGGCGACGTGTTAACTTGATAAGAGACCACTCGCTAAAAAAAAATGGCAAGCCCACGCGCGCGCGCAGGTCAGAATGTGCCCTCCTTCCCCTTTTTTTTTTTCATGAGTGTCCACCTCACCTCCACATTACTAAATTATATCAAACACATCGCTGTTCTTTCTCTTGCAACCACTTTTCCTTTTATTAATTTTTTTTTTCTTCTTGTTTCGCGAAGTAACTTTTTTTTTTTTTTCCTCCTTTAATAATTCTAGCACCTACGTCACTTAAGGCTTCAATACCTCTTTTCTTTAAAGCGCCTCTCACACTTCTTTGTCCACTGCTCACATCCTGGATAACATCTTGAGTAAACTTAAGCGCTGAGGGCTTAACGGTTCTGAATAGAAAGGGCATTACACTCTTGGCTAGGTTTGCGAGCGTACTAAAAATACCGCCACCTCTTTGATGTAGTCTTGCAGGATGGGCGAAATGCACAGTTCGAATATTGTCAAAACCACCCCCCACCTGATGTGGAAAGCTACTCAAAAGACTTGAAAATTCACCCTCCGTAGGCGGAAGAAACACTGTTCGCGACGATGACTGCATGACCACTAGTTAAAAAAATATATAAAGCGTCATTTTTATAGCTACACAGTGGTTTGTGTCTGTCGCCCATCCCCGGCAGTTGAGGCTTTCGCGGGAGATTCTTCGTCCCTCTTCCTGCCCCAAGAGCATTACCTTAACGTTATTCAAATCTAGTTGGTGGGCACAAGATCTTAACTCCTTCAAGTAGGCCACGTTCCATTCATGATCCATCTTTCCCCTTCGTCCTACGCCGGTAGGAAAAATGACTTTTCGAATGTTTTTTTTCTGCTTTACATAATCACCAAGCTCATTGAGGCAACATTTAAAATTATCGCGTCTGCTTTGCTTGGTGTCCGACATTAAACCGTTCACATAATGCATATCTCTGCTGGTTTCAATAAAATATCTTGACACGTCATTATATTCTACAGATTCACCCTGACAAAATTGAGTCACCATACCCACCACAATGGGATAATTTGATTCCGTGGGTGGTTCCTTCACTACCAGCGACCCCACATTCGGTCTGTCACTCCAAACGACTCTGTTCAAATTATAAAGTTGTTTCCGATTTTCAAAGAGATTAGCATAGCCATACACTTCAGCCAAGTCCTTGGCTATACCGCTAAGTTTAAAACTGCTGGCGTTGATGGTGGCTACTAAACACACACTGTCGTCAATGAACTGGCGATCGGTCATTCGCCCTTCACAGGAATGATGGGATAATCTGACATGTTTATAGAAAAATATATATTAATTCTCGCTCTTACTCACGCTTAGTGTCTCCCTGTCCCGCGAGGTCACACAAGTGCCTATATCCCACCCCAAAACAAAATCCTTTTTATACGCGATAATTCTCCCACGTCATACCCGGCATCCGCGCGGGGGCGGAGAAAGAAGGCGTGGGGCGTGGCTTTGCCCGAATTGGGGCACTTCTCCTTCCTCCCCCACCTCCTCCTCCAAACAGTTGCTTCCTTGCCTTATTATTGCGTATAAATGAGGGATCTAAGTTTGTGTTGTGGAAAAGCATTTTAATAAATGGTATATCATCAGCTTTGAAGCCTAATTTGCTGTTGACGTCACTTAAGGTTTGCAATATATCAATGACGTTAAAATTATTAATGGGGCTCAAAAGATTTCCGTTTGTATCCCATGTAATTCCTGGAGTATGTTTCATGAGAGCTAAGAAAGCTTTGGCATAATCCCTTTGAGCTGCTTTCATTCTAACATCAATCCTGTTATCTATGGCGGGTTTCGAATCGATAGTATTGGTGGGGAACGTCGTGCGAGGACCTATGGCCGCTATAGATGGCGGGTGGTTGTTTGGGGTTAATACATCTTGCAGCGCGCGTCTCTTTATATTTTTTAATGCAGTTGACGCCTTGACCGTCGAACCCGACAACGGTTTCCGCACTCTCTTTTCTTTTTTTTCCTCGTCCGTCTTTCTGTTTCGTTTTATGTTACGGCTCCCCGTAGAAGACTTGAGTAAAAATTGTTCTGCTGTTGATTTCGGGATGAGACAATATTCCTTCATTTTGTTAAAAGACCAGTTATGACACTAGCTGCCAGAGGTAACAGCACAGAGAGTATAGCACCGCCCCGCTGTGTTCGCAGTATTTTTTTTTTTTTTAGTGTACTTACCCCCTTGTTGGCGAGTTTCCTTATGTGTTTTTATATTTGTTCAGGATTTCACAATCTTTGTATTTCGCGTAAGATTAGTTTTTAGGAAATTTAGAAACACTTCTGACAAGCAATCTATATGTTTCTTGTTCAACACTGCAATTACTTTTTTCCGCTTGTCGGGGGAGAGTTTAGCCAACAACAAAACAAGATCCTTGTGAACAAAGGCGAGGGGAGGTGCTTTTTTTTTTCTTCTTGTTGGTGAATTCGAGGTCATTAGGAAATATCTTGAGCGTCTATCCAACAGTCTTGACTCGGATCATAACCCAACCAAGATACCCCAAATTGTTTGCGACCGGTCACCCCTCTCGATTTTTTATGCTGACGGGAAAACGTCCGGTAGCTGAACTTTGATAAGCTCCTCTTTGTAAAACAAGCCTTGGATGGGTTGATTGGATAAATCTTGCAAGGTATAACCCAATGGGGACTGTCGATAATCCACGCTTGCAATTTTAAATATTTCTTCTGTGTTTTGGATATGAAAGCCTCGGTTAAATTTAGAAGCTTTATCCGCGCCCACGAGTCGAACGTAGTCCCCGATGTTCAGCACACGACTGGCTTTACCTTGACGCTTTCTCTGTTTTATAATTATGCATTTTCTTAAACTGACGAATGATTCCTCGCGGGTCCTTCATGGCATGTACTTCGGCTGGGGTTGTTCCTAGACGTGCGTGAGGCGTGCGGTTATAGCTCTCGAGTACCTTCTGCAAGATGGAAATATACTCGAGTTTATTGTGAGCTGTCATATACCTATATATTCGACCTTTCAGAGTTCTGATAAATCGCTCAGCAAGGCTGCTTTTTATCTCTTGGGAGTAAACGCTGTACATTTTATGTCTTTACTTTGCAAATAGGTTTGAAGTGGACGATTATAGAACTCTTTGCCTCGGTCAACACAGAGCCTAGAGACCCCACTGAAAGCAGCGTCTTCCTCTAGCAATGTCTTCATTGCCATTACCATCGATTTTGCATCTTTACGTTTAAGAGGCAGGGCTTTGGCGTACCTGGAAAATGCATCAACGCAGACTAAGATGTAATTATGACCTCCATTAAAGCGGGACAATTCTTTCATGTCCGCGAGATCTGCTGCTATGATAACTCGCGGTTTGGGACTGAGAATAGCGCGTCGCTTAAACTTATGGGGTTGTATCTTATGTAATGTGTGTGTTCTGCAACCTTCCATAAACTGTTCAACATCGCGCATAGAAACGTCGGGTTCAATGGCTCTCGCTGCTAAAAATAAAGGCCTCACTCCACTTAAGCCTCCAGGTACTTGAGGGTCTTCATAAAGTGACTTTAAAAGACGTGTCTTGGATGGGGCTAGCATATCGCTCACTCTCTCCACGAGTACACAACCTCACAGGAGCCGTCGTTCGCTATATTTGATCTCAGTGATAGGACCTCGGGGGTAGTTATGCAGACGTCAGCCAGCAGATAGCCGTATGGTTTTCCCGCAACAGCTCGCTTGTAGATACTGAGAAATGCCTGGGCTCTGTCACGACCATACAATTGACGACCTAGAAGTTCAATTTGACCAAGATCTCTTTGTTTAAGCAAAACGAAATGAGTGCAATTGAGGATATGCTTCGCGCATACTTTCCCTGCATAAATAAGTTCTGAGAAATGAGTATGGAGCTAAGGCCAAGATGTCTGCCTTTAATAAAACGTTGGCGACTCTTTCATCATTGGCAGCGCGTAAAAAGTTATCGTCATATACTACTAACATAGATTTATTTTTCTGACAGAGATCAATTTCCTGTTCTGGGTCTATAATGTCCTTACTAAGTATTACTTTATTTTGCAGCTCTGGCAAGTCTTGAATGGGATGATGTGTTGCACCGCAAATAAGAACTCGATAGAATTTGTCACAATATTTCCGCACAAGTCGCGTCACTAGCTGTGTCTTCCCAGATCCTGACGCACCGGCCACAAATATCCTCCTCCTCGCTCGCGGGGAAATAAATCGATAAGGTCTTCCCCATAACACTCTTCCATGGCAAAAGTCTCGCCATGAGTGAGCGTTTTTGCTGGCCCACTGATTTTAAAGAGAGGGTGGGTGGGTGTAATGTGCAAGACGATCGTGGCCGAGCGGTTTTCTTCAAAGTATATTTTCGTCCATACTGATCCGTCACCACTACCGCCACTGAATCTATAGCGTTCTTCGCCAACTTTTTATACAGAGGTCTTTGCACTGAGTAATAATTGTTACTCCCACCGTAAGGAGAGTGGCTAAAATGTTCACAGTTTGGCTAGCAAATCGCGTGGGCTGGATTATGTCGCAATAGAGGTGGAGATAGTCCACGTCGGCGTGGGGTCTGGCGGAAATCGGCATTTACCTGGCGAAGCGAGTAATGTGACTCCTCATCCGTGACGAATATATCATAGTAATGATTAGAATAAATCCAAGAATAGCCGCCAATCTGGGCTTAAATAATAAACTTATTTTGCAATAATTTAGATTACCGCAGCCATCTATAGAGCGTTTGTGGTAGCATACAAAATTTTTGGTCCAACTCAGTATTCCGCCTTCTCCATCAAAATAATCCTTGTAATTTGTAAACCCAAACACTCCATTTAATATAGCTTGCCAGTATGTATTAAGGTCAGCCACAATTGCGCTTATTTGCTTGCTCGTTATATTTTTCGAGGGAGACAGCGAGTACCGCAACTGTTTTCCTGAGGTGTCATTGAGCGTTTCTGTGTAAACTTCCACTATGGCTTCTTTGTCTTCTCGATGGAGGGTGTATACTTCTCTAGGAATAAAAATACCGTGTAAGGCAACCTGATAATCTCGGTCGGGGTGTAAATTTAACGGTATGATTTCATTTTTAAATGAACCTGGCACGTTGTCGGGATAAAGATCGCGGCATCCTAGGCTACTAAGGTATATTATATGTTCGTCCGCGCTCGTCATGTTTGCGATAAAGACTGAGCTTGTTATGGTTTAGGCTTTAGCTTTTAAGTAACAGATCAATGATTGCTTTTAGCGCGAGCTCTGTCGCCGTTACAGCCACTCGCGTGGGCTCCTTTGTCTGAAACCCAGCCCGGTGGGGGAGGGAATCTCCATGCCATTCTCGGGGGTGGGGAGGGTGAGGATAAAGGCGACCGTGGAGATGATGTTGACGCTGCTGGTAGCTGGCGCGATGGGAAGACATTGGTTTCTCTCCTCTTTCTTTTGTTTGATCGATTAACGTTCTCTACGTTGTATTTCCTATATCTTTTTCTCCATAGATTACACGCCACTGGTCTAGTTCCATGACTATACACACCCTCATCACCACTTTCACTTAAAGTATCCCCGACAACATTATGAGTAGTACTACTAGTAGTAGTAGTAGTACTAGCAGTAGTGGCAGTGGCTCAACTAGTAGAAGCAGTTTGAGATGTCCTCCGCATTTGACGCAGATTCTCAGGTAAATCAGGGTGGCCATAATCTCTCGTAAAACACGAGAAGGATTACCCGGCATGCTGTCATCAGAGAGCAGATGCACTCTTTTGTTGTCTAATGCGCTTAAAGTCGCCTTCTCAATGGAGGTAGTGCATACCTGACCTTTCAGGGTGCGGATGCAATAGAGGCGTGCCTTGTCCACCCCGCCCTTGCAGTACCTGTCTGTATTTTTCATGATTATAGTTTCTCAAACTATAGTGAGGTACCCCTTTAACTTTTTTTATTTCTGCATCCTCGCCGCTTGAGGGATCATGCAATTTGATAGAGTACATCTTAGGTTTCAGGCAAAGCACTTCCTTTATATGGGCCGCGCCCACTTCTGACTTGACATACCCCGCTTGACCTTTCTTGGAAGTGTCATAGGCGGGGTGGGTGGGGAAGTTACTAAAATCCATTATGGATTTTATGAGGAAGCAATAAAATTCACTAATGTCTTGGAAGTTAGAGATGCATATGGTGGCCGAATCTGTGAGAGTCCTATATTTAGTGCTTAACAATTTTTTTTTTTATATATGTACTCGCTCTGTGTGTATTATTTTTTTATATATATGTGCTTGTGTTGTGTATTTTTTTTCTTCATTTGTATATGTACTCGTGTTGTCATCCTTTTATGGGCTGTCTTTGGGCATGTACGACATAAGTTTGTAATATGTCTCTTTCAATTAGGATTTATTTTGGGGGAGGGAAAAAAAAAGGGTAGGATGGGTGGGTTTCCATTGTATTTCTTTGAGCCTGTACGGTGTGAGTTTGTAATATGTCTTTTTTTTTAATTTTTATGGCGATTGTGTGTTTTTGTTTTTAGGCTTAGCATGTATTTAGTCTGGATTAAGAAAGAACAAATTAGCCTGGATTAAGAAAGAACAAATAAAATAGACTAGATTAAGGTAATATAATAACTTGTCATACCATTTTTTCCACTATATTTCAATAAAAATGTATAAAATCTACTTTTCCCGTTCCTACCCCTCACTGAAAAGACAATCGATATAACTCCAGTCAATATGAAAATCAACAGTAACACACGCACACACACACACGCATATGCTGGCAAACTGAAAAATCAATAGCGGGTAGAGGGAGGGGTAGTGGTACCCTCAGACTGACCATCAAGTCACCGCTCGCGAGGGGTAGGGCATAGAGGGGGACACGCACACACATGCTGGCAAACTGGAAAAAAATCAATAGCGGGAGAGGGAGAGGGAGGGGGAAAGGTAGCCACAGGCCTCCGCCCAACAAGTCACCGCTCGCGCTAACCGATCCCCGGCAGGAGGGTGACGCCCCGGCACGGTGCGAAAGGACCGATCCCCGGCAGGCGGCTGACGCCCCGGCACGGTGCGAAAGGACGCCCCAGCCGATCCCCGGCACTGGGGCGAAAGGACGCCCGGCACGGCGCGAAAGGACCGATCCCCGGCACGGTGCGAAAGGACCGATCCCCGGCAGGAGGGTGACGCCCCGGCACGGCGCGAAAGGACCGATCCCCGGCAGGAGGGTGACGCCCGGCACGGTGCGAAAGGACGCCCTAGCCGATCCCCGGCACTGGGGCGAAAGGACGCCCCGGCACGGCGCGAAAGGACCGATCCCCCGGCAGGAGGGCGACGCCCCGGCACGGTGCGAAAGGACCGATCCCCCGGCAGGAGGGTGACGCCCCGGCACGGCGCGAAAGGACGCCCCTAACCGATCCCCTGAACAAGGCACCGCTCGCGCTAACCGATCCCCGGCAGGAGGGCGCGAAAGGACGCCCCTAACCGATCCCCCGAACACGTCACCGCTCGCGCTAACCGATCCCCGGCAGGAGGGCGACGCCCGGCACGGCGCGAAAGGACGCCCCTAACCAATCCCCGGCAGGAGGGTGACGCTCAGGCCTCCGGGGAGACACGATGGCGTGGAAGGTGGTGGGTGTTTGGGGTGGGTGGGGGGGGGTGGGGGAATGGTCACTTTGGGTAGGTTTGTGACCACTCCCGGTTGGGTAGTGGGAGGGCCCCGCGGCGGCTGGCTGCCCGCGCGGCTGGCTGGCCGTCCGGCTGACTGGCCGCACGGCCGGCCGGGAAATTCGACGTACAAAAATTTTTCGACGTCAAAAATTTTTCGACGTCATTTTTTTTTGGCTGCAAATTCTTGATTATGCTTGCGAATTATTTTGGTCCCGTCACTGTCACCATTACCTACTACTCAGGAGCAGGCTGCCTCCCCCCCGGCCAGCCCCCGCCACAGGAGCAGGCTACCTCACCCCCCGGCCAGCCCCAGCCACAGGAGCAGGCTGCCTCCCCCCCGGCCAGCCCCCGCCACAGGAGCAGGCTGCCTCCCCCCCCGCCCCGCCCCAGCCACAGGAACAGGCTACCTCACCCCCCGGCCAGCCCCCGCCACAGGAGCAGGCTGCCTCCCCCCCCGGCCAGCCCCCTCCACAGGAACAGGCTACCTCACCCCCCGGCCAGCCCCAGCCACAGGAGCAGGCTGCCTCCCCCCCCGGCCAGCCCCCTCCAATGGAACATGCTACCTCACCCCAGCCAGCCCCAGCCACAGGAGCAGGCTGCCTCCCCGGCCAGCCCCTCCATAGGAACAGGCTGCCTCTCCAGCCGGCCAGCCCCAGCCACAGGAGTAGGCTGCCTCTCCCCCCGGCCAGCCCCTCCACAGGAACAGGCTACCTCACCCCCCGGCCAGCCCCAGCCACAGGAGCAGGCTGCCTCCCCTCCGGCCAGCCCCGCCACAGGAACAGGCTACCTCACCCCGGCCAGCCCAAGCCACAGGAGCAGGCTGCCTCCCCCGGCCAGCCCCTCCACAGGAACAGGCTACCTCACCCCAGCCAGCCCCAGCCACAGGAGCAGGCTGCCTCCCTCCGGCCAACCCCCGCCCCAGGAGCAGGCTGCCTCCCCGGCCCGCCCCAGCCACAGGAGCAGGCTGCCTCCCCTCCGGCCACCCCCCGCCACAGGAGCAGGCTGCCTCCCCCCCGGCCAGCCCCCGCCACAGGAGCAGGCTGCCTCCCCCGCGGCCAGCCCCCGCCACAGGAGCCGGCTGCCTCCCCCCCGGCCCGCCCCCGCCACAGGAGCAGGCTGCCTCCCCCTCCGGCCAGCCCCCGCCACAGGAGCAGGCTGCATCCCCCGCCAGCCAGTTCGTGTCCCGGTCGCAGGGGCAGGCTGGCTCCCCCGCCAGCCAGCCCGTGTCCCCGCCGCTGGAGCATGCTGCTGCCCCCGCCAGCCAGCTCGTCTCCCAGCGACAGGGGCAGGCCGCCTACCATATCACCCAGCCCGGATCCCAACCACGGGGGCAGCACGCCTCACGAGAGCGGAGTAACAGTCCTCGCCACCCCTCGTTCGCCCATGTTGCTTCTCTTCCAGCCTCGCAGACGCCGCGCCAGCCCCTCAATCCGCACCCTGCTGGGGGTGCTGAGGGCCAGGGCCAGGAGGAACAAGGGTTTGTGGAGCAGCGTCAGCGCCGCCGCCGGCCTGGCGCAAGGGCGAATGGTCCTCATGGCTCCCCTCAGCACGTCCCTCAGCCCGGATAAGAACATAAGAACATAAGAACGCAGGAGTCTGCAAGAGGCCGGTAGGCCTGTACGAGGCAGCTCCTTTGACCCTAAGCTCCCGTGTATCTAACCCCACCTAATATCGCTGTCCATGAATTTATCTAGTCTATTTTTGAATGTGACAATTGTATTGGCACTCACCACATGACTGCTAAGCCTATTCCACTCATCCACGTTAGTAAACCAATTTTTGCCTATGTCCCTGTTGAATCTGAATTTATCCAGTTTAAACCCGTTACTTCGTGTCCTACCCGGTTCTCTTACCAACAAAACCTTATGAATGTCTCCCTTATTAAAGCCCTTCATCCATTTATAAACCTCGATCATGTCTCCACGCACCCTTCGCCTTTCTAGAGAATGCAAGTTTAACTGTTTGAGTCTTTCCTCGTATGGCAAGTTTCTCAACCCCTGAATCATCTTAGTCATTCTCCTCCGCACCGATTCTAACATTTTGATATCCATTCTATAGTAAGGTGACCAGAACTGAACCTCAAGATGAGGTCTAACTAATGCTAAATATAGTTTGAGGAAGACTTCGGGGCTTCTGTTGCTTACGCTCCTTGAAATAAATCCCAGTACCCTATTAGCTCGATTTCTAGCTTTTTTTTTTTTTTTTTTTTTTACAGCAAAGGAGACAGCTCAAGGGCACAAAAAAATAAACATTAATAAAAAAAAAGCCCGCTACTCGCTGCTCCTAAAAAGAATCCAAAGAGGTGGCCGAAAGATAAGTCAGTTTCGGGAGGAGAGGTGTCCTGATACCCTCCTCTTGAAAGAGTTCAAGTCGTAGGCAGGAGGAAATACAGATGAAGGAAGATTGTTCCAGAGTTTACCAGCGTGAGGGATGAAAGAGTGAAGATGCTGGTTAACTCTTGCATAAGGGGTTTGGACAGTATAGGGATGAGCATGAGTAGAAAGTCGAGTGCAGCGGGGCCGCGGAAGGGGGGGAGGCATGCAGTTAGCAAGTTCAGAAGAGCAGTCAGCGTGGAAATATCGATAGAAGATAGAAAGAGAGGCAACATTGCGGCGGAATTTAAGAGGTAGAAGACTATCAGTATGAGGAGGAGAGCTGATGAGACGAAGAGCCTTTGCCTCCACTCTGTCCAGAAGAGCTGTGTGAGTGGAGCCCCCCCACACATGAGATGCATACTCCATACGAGGGCGGACAAGGCCCTTGGACGGAGATCAGAGCTCACTAAGACCCCTAAATCCCTCTCGCACCCAGACCTACTTATGAGAGTGTCATTTAAGCAATAGTTATGTGAGGGGTTGTTCCTACCTACACTCAGAATACTGCACTTCCCTACATTGAACTCCATCTGCCATTTATCCGCCCAGTCATATAATCTGTTGAGTTCACCTTGGAGAATACTAGCGTCCTGATCCGACTCAATTACTCTACCGATCTTGGTATCATCTGCAAATTTACTAACATCACTACTAATTCCTGTATCTAAGTCATTGATATAAATAATAAACAAAAGTGGACCTAATACCGAACCTTGTGGGACCCCACTCGTAACACATCCCCAGTCAGATCTTTTACCATTGATTTGCACTCTTTGCTTCCTATTGCTAAGCCACGCCTTGACCCAGTTCAAAACTTTACCCTCTACTCCGTGAGCCTGTAATTTAAGCAACAGTCGTTGGTGAGGAACTTTGTCAAACGCTTTACTAAAATCAAGATAGATTACATCATAATTTTCATCTCTGTCAACCGCCTTAAATACTTTATTGTAGAAGTACAAGAGATTGATGAAGCATGACCTACCTTTTGTGAACCCATGCTGCGAGTCGTGAATTAAGCTATGTTTTTCTAAATGCTCCCGAATGTTCCTGGCTATTATGGACTCCAGCATCTTCCCTATAACCGATGTTAAGCTAATTGGGCGATAGTTTGAAGCAACTGACCTGTCCCCCTTTTTAAAAATCGGCGTCACATTAGCTACTTTCCATAGGCTCGGCACATAGCCAGTATTTACCGACTTCTTAAAGATGTCGGTTAGTGGGTCACTGAGTACATCACCTAACTCCTTTAATACCCTCGGAAATATCCCGTCAGGACCTGGCGACTTGTTCTTCTTAAGCTTATCTATCTCATCCTGAACTACTTGCCTGGTAATGATTATATCCCTCAATTTATCGCCATCCCCGCCCTCGTACACCTGAACTCTTTCCGTTATAGTCGTTCGATCCTCCTGTGTGAATACTGAAAGGAAGTAGTCGTTCAACAATGTGCTCATATTTTCGTAATTTTCTACTAGCTCCCCTGTGTTTGTTTTCAGCGGTCCAATTTTCTCCCGTGTTTTTGTTCTATACATCTGAAAGAAGCCCTTAGGATTACTTTTCGCCTCATTTGCTACTTTGATCTCATAGTTCTTTTTTGCTATCCTGGTGTTTTTCTTAACTAATCTAGATAGTTGGACGTACCAGCCCCTGAGATGTGTTTCCCCATTCTTTATTTTCTGATAAATTCCCTTCTTTAACCCAATCTCGTGTTTTAGTCCACGAGTCATCCACTTAGGATCATTGTTTTCTTTTCTAAGTGTTCGCTGTGGTATATGCTGTTCTTGCCCCTCTACTATTACTCTAACTAAATTATTGTAAGACATTTCTACCTGGTTCTCCTGGCTCTCCAATCCGCAGTTCTGGCCCTCATGAATCCCTAAATTATCCCAGTTTACCCCTTCAAGATGTCTTCGAAGCCCCTCGTAGTTTGCTCTTCTGAAATCTGGCACTAACACTGGGTTTGGTTCGCGGGTTACCGCCCAGTCAAAGCTAAAACGAACCGTTCTGTGGTCACTATTTCCTAACTCTCCGCCCACCTCCAACTCACGTAGCAAGTTCCCATTATTGGTTAGGACTAAGTCTAATATGTTATCTCCTCTGGTAGGCTCAGTAACTACCTGCTTAAGGAAATTATCTTGTATAACTTCAAGAAAGTCCTCGGCTTCCAGGTCACCCACTAGATCTTCCCAGTCTATATTCCTATAATTAAAGTCCCCCATTACGCAGACATTTCTACTCATACTCGCCCTGCCAATCTCCTGTAGTAATATACTCGTGTCCTGCCTGTTAAGGTTGGATGGCCTGTATATAACTCCTAGAGTTAGTTTTTCTTTCCCTTTGTAAACGTCCACCCAAACTGATTCTGAATCCATGTTAGTTTTGACTGAGTTGTTAACTAAACATTTAAGTGAGTCTTTAACATATAGCGCAACTCCACCTCCCTTTCTGCCCCTTCTGTCTTTGTGAAACATCTGATAACCCGTTATTTCAAATTCTGATCTAAAATTTCTATTAGCAGTGTCTATCCATGTCTCAGTGATCGCTATTATGTCAAAATTTTCTGAACAAGCTTCACCCCTTAGTAAGTCTATCTTGTTTCTGAGGCTCCTGCTGTTAGTATAGAAGATTCCTAGCCCGTCCTCTGTTACTCCCCTAGAATTACTTCTAAGCTGCCTGGTTATATTATGAGCTAGATGTCCCCTCCCATTACTCCTCCCATTGCTCCCATTACTCCTCCCCATGGGGACGAGAGACGGGGGCCGCCTGGGGAGCCCCCCTCCATGTCAGGTTCTGGTCAAACATTTACCCAGGGACTTCCACGGAGAGGAACTCGCGGCCTATGTACGTGAGCTGCTGCAGGACGACAGAGTGCAGGTGACGGAGCTGTGGAGGAGGCTCGTCTCTGGCTCGGCCTTTGTCGTCTCTGCCCCCTGGTGGCACCAGAGTGTGCTGCTAGACCTGAACAACTGGGAGCGGCATGTGTTTGTGTGTCGCTACCACACCCGAGTGGCTGCCGCTGCTGATACCCAGTCCCCTGTCAGTGATGGAGAATAAGTTGAAAATTGCCGCCTATAACTGTCAGGGGATCAAGAGCAGTGAGCCCTATATCAAGGACCTATTAGGCCAGGTCGATATCCTGGCCTTGCAGGAAACGTGGCTGTGCGGGGATGAACTGCACAGGCCAAACACTCTTCACAAGGACTTTGTGTCGTTCTCTACGACAGCTGTGGACGACACTCAGATCCTGAGGAGGGGGAGACCTTACGGGGGGCTCACCTTTCTGTGGCATAAAAGCCTCAGTAAGCACATCCGGGTGAGTGGTGCTCAGGACCCCCGAGTCCTGAGCATTACTTACAAGGATGACAGGCTCTCCCTCCTCCTGGTGAATGTGTATCGTCACTATCTCCCTACCAACATCAGGGAGAACAGGGATGACCAAGCCATGTGTTTAGGGACACTTGCCTCGTTGGTGGACAGTGCCCAGGAGCAACATATTTGTGTGTTGGGGGACTTCAATGCTGCTCCTGGCACCCCCTTCTTCAGTGACCTACAACACATGTGTGAGGACCGGGACATGGTGGTGGCCGATGTAAGGACGCTCCCCCCAACGAGCTACACTCTCGTTAACATGGGGTGCCTCTCTCGCACCTGGCTTGACCATGTAGTGCTATCACCATGTCTGCACAGTGCGTTGGATGGGTGCACAATTCTATACGACAGTGTCTCCTCTGACCATTTTCCTCTCTTATTTGGGCTAAAAATTAATGGGCTTCCTGCTTTGACACAGGTCAGGCAGGATAGGGTGGCAAGGGTTAAGTGGGATTTTCAGGACACAAGTTAAAGAGAGGAGTATGGTCAGGTGGTGACAATTGCTGAGAGACATTGCCATTGATCCTGTCAGGTTATGCTGCTTCCAGAGTACTTGTCTTGTCAGCGGGCATCATGACGCCATCGATAGGCTGCATCAGTCGTTGGTGGGGTGCATGGTGCGTGCTGGTGAGAGTATTCGGTACGTGCAGGGATGGAGGCAGATTCCTGACTGGAATGAGGTGGTGCGGGAGGCGCACGGTGTTGCCAGGGAGTCCTTCCTGGAGTGGAGGGCCGGCGGCAGTCCACGGTGGGGCCTTCTGGCAGAGAGGATGAGGCGCACCAGGGCCAGATTCAAGCTCTGCCTCCGGTGGTGCAGGGCTCATGAGCAGCAGCTCCGAGTTCAGGCGCTGGCTGCCCAGCTGGCTGGCGGTGACACAGCCGGCTTCTGGCGCGGCCTACGAGCCCTGTCCCCGGACTCTCACACGCTCCCCTTACGTGTGGATCAGGCCTTGGGGGAGGAGGACATTACCACCATGTGGGGTGACCACTTCGAGGGTACCCTGAACTGTGTGGCAGACGTGGAGAGTGAGAGGGCCCTCCGGAGCGAGCTGTGCGGGGTGATGCATGGAGGGCTTTCGCAGTGTCGACCACGGTGAACTGAGGGAGATTCTGCGGACGCTCTCCAATAGTGAGGCACTGGGCGTTGATGGGCTTCCCTCTGGCGCCTATAAGTATGCACCTCCCAGCCTGGTCTCTTGGCTCTGCCTCTTTATCAATGCCTGCGTCTGCCATCAATACATACCCTCTCAGGTCTTGGCAGTGCAAACAATTCCCTTGCTAAAGAGCAAGATTAAAAACCCTGCTCTCTCTAGCAACATCATCTCTCCTCCTCTAAACCTCACCTTCTCTTCCTTACCGAAACACAGGTTTCTGAGGCTACTGACAGCAATCTCTACTCTGTTCCCTCCTACTATCTCTATCCTAAATTTCAATCCAAAGCTGGATGTTGCGCCTACGTGCGCAACGACATCACTTGCTCTCGTGCCCACGACCTTGACTCTTCTGAATTTTCCACCATCTGGTTAAGACTTCACAGTCATTCTATTACTAAATACATCTGTGCTGTTTATCTCTCACCTAACTCTACCAACTATGTAAAATTCTTTGACTATTTGAATTCTAAAGTGGAGCACATCTTGATCCACTCTCCCTTCGCTGAAATCTCCATCCTAGGAGATTTCAATGTTCACCACCAGCTTTGGCTTTCATCCTCTTTCACTGACCATCCTGGTGAACAAGCCTACAACTTTGCTATCCTCAACGACCTAGAGCAGTTGGTCCAGCACCCTACACGTATTCCTGACCGTCTTGGAGATCGGCCCAACATTCTAGACCTCTTCCTTACCTCAAACCCTTCTGCTTATTCTGTCAAACTGTTCTCTCCGTTGGGCTCCTCCGATCACAATCTTATTTCTGCATCCTGTCCTATCGCTCCTGTACATCCTCTGGACCCACCGAAGAGGCGATGCTTCTGGCATTTTGCTTCAGCTCGGTGGGACGACCTGAGGATGTACTTTTCCGATTTCCCGTGGAATGATTATTGCTTCCAGGATAGAGACCCCTCTGTGTGTGCTCAGCGCATCACAGAGGTGATTGTCTCTGGAATGGAGGCATACATTCCTCGTTCTTTCTACTCCTCACGCTAAAAGCCTTGGTTTAATCACGCTTGTTCTCGTGCTGTCAATGATAGAGAGGTAGCTCACAAAAGATACCAGAGCCTTCAAACTAAAGCTAATTATGAACTTTACATTTCTGCCCGAAATCGTGCCAAATCTATTCTCCGACTAACCAAAAAATCTTTCATTAATAGAAAATGTCAAAACCTTGCTTTCTCTAACTCTTCCCGTGACTTCTGGCATCTAGCCAAAAACATCTCCTCCAACTTCACTTCTTCATCTTTCCCTCCACTCCTCAGTCCTGACGGCAACACTGCCGTCTCATCTATCTCTAAGGCTGAACTTTTTCAAACTTTCTCTTAAACCCCACTCTGGACGATTCTGGGAATATTCCTCCTACTCATCCCCCCTCTGACTCCTTTATGCCTGTTATAAAGATTCTTCAAAATGATGTTTTCTATGCCCTCTCTGGCCTGAATCCTCAGAAGGCTTATGGACCTGATGGAGTGCCTCCTATTGTCATTAAAAACTGTGCCTCCGTGCTGTCACCCTGCCTGGTCAAACTCTTTCGCCTCTGCCTGTCAACATCTACCTTTCCTTCTTGCTGGAAGTATGCCTTCACACAGCCTGTACCTAAGAAGGGTGACCGCTCCAATCCCTCAAACTACCGTCCTATTGCTTTACTTTCTTGTCTATCTAAAGCTTTTGAATCAATCCTTAACCGTAAGATTCAAAAGCACCTTTCCACTTCTGACCTTCTATCTGATCGCCAGTATGGGTTCCGCAAGGGGCGTTCTACTGGTGATCTCCTAGCCTTCTTAACTGACTCTTGGTCATCCTCTCTTAGCCGTTTCGGTGAAACTTTTGCTATTGCGCTGGACATATCAAAAGCTTTTGATAGGGTCTGGCACAAATCTTTGCTTTCTAAATACCCTCCTACGGTTTCTATCCTTCTCTCTGTACCTTTATCTCCAGTTTCCTTTCTGACCGTTCTATTTCTGCCGTGGTAGACGGTCACTGTTCTTCCCCTACATCTATTAACAGTGGTGTCCCACAGGGTTCTGTCCTATCTCCCACTCTTTTTCTGTTGTTCATTGATGATCTTCTTTCCAAAACGAACTGTCCTATCCATTCCTACGCCGATGATTCCACTCTGCATTATTCAACTTCTTTTAATAGAAGACCCACCCTTCAGGAACTTAACGACTCAAGGCTGGAGGCTGCAGAACGCTTAGCCTCAGACCTTACTATTATTTCCGATTGGGGCAAGAAGAACCTGGTGTCCTTCAACGCCTCAAAAACACAGTTTCTCCACCTATCCACTCGACACAATCTTCCAAACAACTATCCCCTATTCTTTGACAACACCCAGCTATCACCTTCCTCAACACTAAACATCCTCGGTCTATCCTTAACTCAAAATCTCAACTGGAAACTTCATATCTCATCTCTTACTAAATCAGCTTCCTCGAGGCCGGGCGTTCTGTACCGTCTCCGCCAGTTCTTCTCCCCTGCACAGTTGCTGTCCATATACAGGGGCCTTGTCCGCCCTCGTATGGAGTATGCATCTCATGAGTGGGGGGGCTCCACTCACACAGCTCTTCTGGACAGAGTGGAGGCAAAGGCTCTTCGTCTCATCAGCTCTCCTCCTCATACTGATAGTCTTCTACCTCTTAAATTCCGCCGCAATGTTGCCTCTCTTTCTATTTTCTATCGATATTTCCACGCTGACTGCTCTTCTGAACTTGCTAACTGCATGCCTACCCCCCTACCCCTGCCCCGCTGCACTCGACTTTCTACTCATGCTCATCCCTATACTGTCCAAACCCCTTATGCAAGAGTTAACCAGCATCTTCACTCTTTCATCCCTCACGCTGGTAAACTCTGGAACAATCTTCCTTCATCTGTATTTCCTCCTGCCTACGACTTGAACTCTTTCAAGAGGAGGGTATCAGGACACCTCTCCTCCCGAAACTGACTTATCTTTCGGCCACCTCTTTGGATTCTTTTTAGGAGCAGCGAGTAGCGGGCTTTTTTTTTTTATTAATGTTTACTTTTTTGTGCCCTTGAGCGGTCTCCTTTGCTGTAAAAAAAAAAAAAAAAAAAAAAAACTATAGGCCCATTGCCATTGCGACTGCCTTGTCAAAAGTGATTGAGAAGGCAGTGCTGCACCGCCTAGAGGCCTGTCTGAACACGTTGGACAATCAGTTTAATTACAAGAAAGGGCACGGCACGGAGATGTGTGTGAGGACGTTGAAGAATATCATTGAGTACTATACCTCCAGGGGCTCACCTGTCTACCTTTGCTTCCTTGACGCCAGCAAGGCCTTTGAGAGAGTGAACTACTGGAAGCTGTTTAAGAAACTGCTTGTAAGGGGAACTCCTGGGTACATTGTCAAGCTCCTACTGTACTGGTACACTACCCAGGAATTTGCTGTAAAATGGGTGGCTTCCACTTCGCTGCCATTTAAGACAGCCAATGGTATTCGCCAGGGAGGGATCCTGTCTCCCTACCTGTACAACGTCTGCACGGATAATCTCACTGCCGCTCTGCGTGACACAGGCACAGGCTGCCACTTACATGGTAGGCGCATGCTGAGTTATGCTGATGACATGGTACTAATGGCGCCCACAGTGGAGGCCCTGCAGGAACTTATTGGAGTGTGTCAGGCGTACGCTGCCACGCACGATATTGTCTACAACACCACCAAGACAGAGTGCATGGTAGTGCTGCCGCCACACTCCAGGGTGACCTACCAGACATCTGCGTGGCTAATTGGGAGTGCACTTGCATTTGTGGATAGATTCACATACCTGGGCCATGTCATCAACAGGGAACGGACCGATGATGATGACATCAAGAAGCAGACCACCAAGCTCACAGTCATCGGCAACACGCTGCTGAGGAAATTCTCCTTCTGCAGCACGGAGGTGCAAGTTATTCAGGAGCCACTGCTACTCTCTCTACTGTAACTCGCTGTGGTTGCGGTATAGGGCTGCCTCCATGAACCGTCTTTGGGTCTGTCATAACAACATCCTCAAGCGGCTTCTGGGGCGTCCTAGATGGACTAGCTCATCCTTGGCCTTCACCGAGCACGGGATGAACTGTCTGGCTGTGCTACGTCGCCCCGCGTACAGTATGAGGAGTAGAGTGGAACAATCTGGGAACTCCATCACCACCTCCGTCAGACAGAGCTCGGCCTATGTATGTAGATCTATGCAGCGGGAGTGGCTGGGCCTTCTGCACGTGTATATTGTGCATAAGTGTGCCGTGCATACGCATATATAATCATTAAGCTGTCATCTATTTGTGTATAATTATGTATCTCGATTTTGTTCTCGTTCGTTTACTTGTCCTGTTTTTTATATATGCCGATGTGCGATTTAAAATTATTATTATTATTATTATTATTATTATTATTATTATTATTATTATATCGACCTCAAAATGCCCCTGAAAAGGCTTATTTTTCAAAAGTTTCCCCCACCTGCACATTTTCGCTTCGCTCGCCACCTCACGAACCTGTAATGTCCTTTAGCCCCCTACCCCACAAAAATCTGCCAAAAGTACGGGCCTGCTGAGGGAACGTGCAAGCAGAATGAGAGTAGCACAGAATACCTCTGCTACACCGCCGCAGCCCCACAAAGGTGCCAGATCTCAAACCCGTGAGGTGCGAGAAGCACCACAAACCCGTCCTGAAAAGTACCTGAACCAAATTCCTCAAACTTTTCCCCATACATCTGGGGTCGTATCAGCCTCTTTGGAGGAATGAATGATTCTTTGTACTTTATAGTTAATTAATACCGAGTGTGATATTCTAATATACTGTAGGGTGGTAGGCTATAATACACAAATTTGTAATACTGTAATCGCAATTTCAATTATTATTTTTTATTTTACATTTATTATTTTCTTTCTAAAGCATCTTTCCGTACTGTGCACTCTTATACGCACTGGTTATATCATGTGGGCTACCCCTCCATGCACCCCATTATTTCAATGCACCCTTTGAGAAAAATCGTGCACCCTGGAGGCACCATGCACCCAGGTTGACAGTTGCTGTATTAGCCTAGAAGGCATGAAAACGGCACGCAGACATTATATGCCAGAATATGAAAATCATAATTACTTGACAGCAACTGTTCGTCAGCTAGTCTGAAACAAGTCAATTAAAAATTTAGAATAGACCACTTCACGGCCCTGTAGACTGTATGTAGGGTTTTGTTAGAGGGGAGAATTAGTTATACGTTAACCTATTGATCTATTTTTCTGTATCGGTCTATCTATCTATTTATCTAGATTTATCTATATATTTGTCTATCTTAAAAGATATATACTGTATGTATAAATAGGTACTTAAGGAATTCAAGATAATCAAACAAGTATTAGAGATTCATAATCCTTCACCGAGCTCTGAACACCCATGCAATATTGCTCTCTTGACAACACTACAGACAGCAAGTTTTTGTTATTGTTTAAGGATTGCTCCCTCCTTAAAGGGGGGAGCACTGACCTTTGCTAATTTATGCATGGCGACCAGTAGCAGGGTGCCGACCTACCGACTCTGTCGGCTGACGTCAGCCGAGCCGACCAAGTCGGTCTGTCGACGAGGACTGGCGTGTCTCTGAGACAAGACAGCAAGGATGACATAATTATACATAGTAGTACAGACTGGTGAATCAGTGCACACACGCACACACACGTCAAGAACACTTCTGGGAGCACAATATCCCTGATGAAGGATACAAAACCCAGCACCGAGCCAGCTGAGAGCCTGAAACAGGCAATGAATCACAAGATCCTCCCCCTCTACACACTCCATCACCCTCCCCACCTACAGAGTGCAAGAAAAATCACTTGTAACCTCTGCTTGGAAGAACACAGCGTTGAAACCAGGGCCGGATCTAGGTACTCCAAAACTATGCTGGACGCTTGAGTGGGCGGGGCACAACCATCAGAGCCGCAGCACATTGTGCCATATGCATATTTACCAACTGCACTCACTACCAGCAGCGAGAACAGTCGCGCTTACAGCTTTCAAGGGATAACTCAACAACCCTTCGACACTCCCGCACACTCTCTCTCTCTCTCTCTCTCTCTCTCTCTCTCTCTCTCTCTCTCTCTCTCTCACGAGGTAGTTGAGTTAACCCTAGAAAGCTGCCCGCGCGACCGAACTCGTCGCTGGTGCGACAGTAACAGACGTAAACACTGAGTTCTGCGCATGCGCAGATTTGGCGCAGATCAGGGTGGGACGACTCCAGAGAGTGGGACAAAATACGACGCCACACCGTACTCTCAGTCGCTTTCGGCTCTCACAACAACTAGTTATATAGTTATTTCCAAAGGTCACCAAAGAACTTAATCTGGTTTTCATGAGTGTGCTCAATTCTAAAACTACCCAGGGAAATGTTAACACAATCTCTACGGAAGTCTTATCAACATGTGGGCTTGTAAGCCCCGACATATAAATTTATAATTATGAATATGAAACATTGAGCATTTCTTACATTCATCTACATTGAGCATTTCTTACATTCATCTTCGCAACCATAGATTAAGCGTAGTCTTCGCTTTTGTCCTTGGCGGGACTGACGCACAAGTGATTACTTAAGCGTACCTCTATTCCACAAGTAGCTACGCCGTGAGGCACTCCGGAACGTATATTTCAAAGCGAAGCTACAAGCACAGCGCACAACCCCGCGATGGTGGAGCCCGAATAGGCTTGGTAATGAAACATTGTCAGCGTAGATTAGGTTGAGGAAGAGACAAGGTTGGCGCACCACGTTCATCTATACCGTGAGTAGCACGACTGACTGATGGTTGTGTCCGCGTGAGGTGTTAGGCCTAAGGCAGACCATAGCCCGGCCCTGTCTCCAACAATGCCATGGAAGTTTCTTAGGCAGTATAGGAATCACTTAATTGGCGCCGACGGGCAAACCCTTATGGATAATGGTACACACACACACACACACACACACACACACACACACACACTCCTCGCGCTCGCCCACTCAGCACAGGACACTCCTTATGATACAATAGTGACTTACACGCTATGGTATTGGCAATAACAGTGATTGATTTCACGTCTAAAAATAAAATACAAATAACAGTAATAATAATAAAAAAATGGCCGTAATGACAACAACTATAGATACAGAGATTAAAAGAAGGTCCAATATACTGTGTGTGTGTGTGTGTGTGTGTGTGTGTGTGTACTAAAAATTATCACAAGGTCACAGCATGGAACAGGGAGGGCCCAACACCGTCCCCATACACATGGATCTGGAAGACACCGTTTGACACGGCACAACCTCGGCAGGCGCCCCAGAGCCGAAGAACAGGACAGTGTGGCCACCACAGCCGCCATGTTGTTAGCAAAAGAGCCGCGGGAAATTCAAACTGGTGCCAATACAATAGCGTTTTTTGTGCTCTGCTTATTCCTTTGAGATCCTGGCGATACCTAAAAAAATACTTAATGTATCGGTATCATTTTTTTTCGCGCGGGTCTTTTGGAAACACCATGGTGCCTGTGTTGAGGTGGCCGAGCTCCCCTATATGCCATGGCTCTGGGTGGCCACACACATCCGCCTCAAGTTTCCCAAAGCTTCCCCCGCAACAAAGAACCATACGGCTTGCATAGTTCCCTCACTGCTCCTCTTCTGCCTCCTGCGTTCAGCGTTCACTATTCAGTAATATCACAAGATTGGTAATAGTTTTCATAATGCTTTCTTTATCGCAACAGTCTTTTGTCTTGCAGGGTTCGTATACTTCAGTGGGACATCTTTTTTTCTGCTCCTTCGTTTCATTCATCGGTCCATACATTCCTTGCCGCAACGGAACAAAATCCAGACTAAAAAACTGTTCTTATTACACTTTGTATGTTTCGGTGTTATTCTCATCACTTTATGAATGTATCTATTTATATATATATATTTCAATGCATCCATCCATCTATCTACCCATTACTGCTCTGGAAGTATCACTTACTCATCAGTAGCTTCGTATCACACAACAGTATTATCAATTATTATGTTATTTGTTCTCGTCCTATGTTTCTTGTGATATTTTGTTCATTCGGTAAACTTATCATCAAATATTATACTTCGTTTATTTTGTCACCTTTCATCGTCGCTCATCATAAAGTGACACATAATTGTACTTTTCATCAAACATTCCGAAGCATTGTACAAAAATTATATTAAATTATATGCTCTTTTTACTCTCTCTCTCTCTCTCTCTCTCTCTCTCTCTCTCTCTCTCTCTCTCTCTCTCTCTCTCTCTCTCTCTCTCTCTCTCTCTCTCTCTCTCTCTCTCTCTCTCTCTCTCTCTACATCATCCCTTATTTTCCCCTCATGAATTCTTCTTCCTCTTCTTCTCCTTCTCCTCTTCTTTTTTTCTCCTCCTACTTCTTCTTCTTCTTCACGCTCTCTACTTCTTCCCCTTTTTCTCTTCCTCCTTCCTGCTCCCCGGCGGTTTCTTCCATAACAGGTCTTTGATGACGTCCAGGTTCGTGCCAATCGTGGCGTTGTTTTGGGTAACTGAGGTGGCCGGGTCATTCTTCTTGGTCTGCGTGTGCCATACCCAGATCTGTGGGAGTAGTAGTCGTAGTATTAGTGGGAGTGGTAGTAGTAGTAGTAGTATATAGTAGCAGTACTAGTCATAGTAGTAGTAGTAGTAGTAATGGTAGTAGTAGTAGTAGTAGTAGTAGTAGTAGTAGTAGTAGTAGTAGTAGTAGTAGTAGTAGTAGTAGTAGTAGTAGTAGTAGTAGTAGCAGTACTAGTCGTAATAGTAGTAGTAGTAATAGAAGTAGTAGGAGGAGGAGGAGAGGAGGAGGAGGAGGAGGAGGTACTAAAATGCTTATAGGCTCATAGTAAGTACATTCAAATGTGATAACTTTTCAGATTATCAGCCTATTCTATTTTTTTTTCAGTCTTGAAAATGACCGAGTAGCGAGTTTTACGAAACTACGCGCTGACACACATTTGGTTTATAGCAGACGTCAAATTATTAGTAGCACGCATAGGCATGTCGAAAATGCATTAAACTCCACTTGATGCTTTTATTTTCAGATGACTAGAGAATTGTGATCTACTCAGCCGCACATTCCAACAAGTGGAGATGAATATGCCAAAGAAGAGGACACGGACAGAGTGCATCATTCATTGCTCTGATGAAGACACTCACCTTGGTGTCCATACAAGACTTGGATTCATGGACCCTGAGAACCAGATCGTCAGTAGCTGGACTGGGTTCAATATCCAAGTTTGCAATAACATCACAGTGTGTCAAGACACTGTGAGCTACCTGCCTACAGTCAGTGCTCCTGCAACAGACATGTCAACTGTGAATTGAGTGTTGGAGCAGACTCTCAGCATCATGCAGGGCTTACATCTAAAACATCGTCTGTGTGTTTGACCAGGCTCTCTTTGCAAAGGCTGCAGAGATTGTATGGAAGCATGACAAGTTCAAGAGAATTGTCATTAGGATGGGAGTCTTCCACACAATCTGTAATCTTCTCTCCGTCATGAACAAGCTATTTCAGGATGCAGGGCTCAGGGATCTCTGTGTTGAAGCTGGTGTCGTTGCCGAAGGCTCAGTGAATGCAGTAATGGTAGGCCGCAAGTACAACAGAGCAGTGAGACTGCACAAGCTGGTGTATGAAGCGCTGCTGAGGCTTGCCTCGAAAGGCTTTCTTAACTGGCTAGAGGTACACCATTTAAGAGACCTTCAACCCCTGGAGGAAACCCTGAAGAAGATTGCAAGCTTCAGTGACAATGTCTCTCAGAGTGCACTTCAAGAGCTGCTGGAGCATGTCATGCACACACATTCTGAATATGTTCCAAGTGTATCTGCAGCCACTTAGGGATGGGCATAGCCTCTCAGCATTCTGGATGTCCTACAAGGACATGACTGATATCATGTTAGATCTGATTCGAGCTTCCAGATAAGGCAACTGGATGCTGCATCTTGCCGCAATCAGGCAAATGCTCCCCTGGCGCTTCGCCTATGACAAGGTGAACTATGCCCGCTACCTGACCTACTACTATGCCTCGATGTCTCGACTACCCATCGAATATCCTGAAGTCCACGCCCACTTCATGCAGGGTGGCTTTTCTGTATAGACTGGTAGTCAGAACCCGTTTGGGCGTATACCCGTCGATCAAACAATAGAGGAAACCGTCAACAAAGACACTCAAACACCAGGAGGCACGAAAAGTTTCAGCCTGAAAGCTGGAGCTATTGCAAGGTACTATCTGACATCAGAGTACCGCATTAGATATCTGAGGCAACTGCGGAGCATGATAGGTCAACATGACACTGATTAGCATCATCCAGACTTCCAACTGCCCAGAATAAGAAGAGATGAGTCTGATGTGCAATCCCTCATGCAGCTTATGGAAAAAAAGTTGGTTGAATCCGATCGATCCTAAGCAGGAAGAGCTAGTCAGTTTGTCAACTGCGGCAGAGGTACCACCATTAGTGTCCAAGAACCTTCTTAAGGCCTACCAAATAGGGGAGGAGGCATACCAAACTTTCAACCAAGAGCGCTTGCAAGGAGAGATTTCATCTATGCTGTTTCATGAAAAAACTACAAAGAAGAAATTGAAAAGATTTACTGACATCAGAAAGAAGCCACAAAGCAAATGTCATGGCAAAGAGGGGGTGCTAAAGGCTGACAGGAAACTGTTTGGCCAGATGGTTCTCATTGCAGAGAGCAGAAAGCTTCAGATGAGCGACGTTTTATCCCATCCACTTGGTCCTTTACCTTGGGCTTTAGCCAATGGTGATGGGTCACTTCGCAAGACCAACAAAGCAGCTCTGGCGAGGGAGATAGAGAAGAATGATTCCCCAGTTGAAGAAATTGAAGAACCATCAGCAAACATCATTGATGAGATGGCACTGGTCCAGAAGTTGAAAGGGAATGACCAGACCTTCTTGCAGCTGGCAGAATCAGCCCTGTCCCATGTACCACATGAAGGGTCCAAGAGTCATCGCACAGATGTCGTCTTTGTTGTCTACAGGGATATGTCCACCAAAAATACTGAGCGAATGAACAGAGGTGCAGATACAGGAATCCAGTTCAAGAGTATTGCACCTGGACACAAGATCCAGCGTTGGCGAAAGCTCCTGTGTAGTTCTGCCAACAAAACAGCCCTGATCAGGTTCATCGTGGATGAGTGGAAGGGCCTACAACACAGAAAGAAACTCATGGAGAAGACACTTTACGTTACCTGTGAGCAGACATGCTTTAAGTACACGAGAGAGCAATGGGAAGAGATACCAGAGCTAAGATCATCACGAGAAGAAGCTGATACCCGCCTTCTTCTTCATGCTCTCCATGCAGCAGAGTCTGGCTACAGATCACTTATTGTCACTGCTGAGGACACAGATGTGATTGTTCTGTGCATCGGGATGTGTGATAAAATTCCTTGTCAAATGTACCAAAAGTGTGGAACAAAGGCCCGGACAAGGTTCATTGACACTAAGCTCAGCAATGCACTGGGGAGAAGCGTCTGTATTGCTCTTATTGGTGTGCATGCCTTCACAGGTTGTGACACAGTAAGTGCTGTTGAAATCTGACCAAACATATCAAGAGGCCTTCACTGAACTTGGACGCTCATGGATCGTATCTGAAGAACTTTCAGAGAAAATGGAAGAGATCACCTGTCGTATGTATCTTCCCTGCACCCACACAACGAAGGTAAACAACCTTCGTTACCAAATCTTCTGTGCCAGACGTGGAGAAGTGGACTCGAGTCAACTTCCTCCTTGTAAGGATTGCCTCTCCATGCATATACTTCGTGCAAATTATCAGGCTGCCATATGGCGGAGATGTCTGGAACCTTCAACATGTGTTCCAAGAACAACTGATCAAGGCTGGGCTACCGATGACGATGGGAATTTGGTGCTCCCCTGCACCTGATGTTGTGTTACAGTTTCTTTCTTGCAAGTGTTCACGCTCGTATAAACTACCGGCATGCACCTGTCTCAGCAATGGCCTCAAGTGTACATACATGTGCAGACTGCAAACCTGTGGCAATCAGGCCAGTGAAGACGAGCCACAAGCAGATGTAACCGACTCTGATGTGGAGGATGATGCTAAAGATGATTAGAGTGGGTCTTTTTTTTATTACATGTGCACTGATGCATATCTAACAGAATGTGTGAAACTATTAATATTTTTAACACTTACAGTAGTTTAAGGAATGAACGTCCAGAAGACTATATTTTATTCATTTTTTCTAGAACTCATCGAGTCAAAGTTATGGAAGTTAGTTGCATTTAATTGAACTTTTCTAGAATTACATTAAACTTTACCAGATACAGTTGTGAGGACTTTGAAGGTTTGAGCAATTTGACAGTGACACAAATATGGCCGTTTATTACACAGTTTTTACGGCTTTAGTGGCTAATTCAACTAATTGTGCTTGAGTTTGGATGTCTTTATCAACCACAAAGAAGCGTGGAATGTGTTTACGGAATGGATAGTGTATTCATATTCTGTGCCAGTGGTTATGAGTTCGAGCCTCGATGAGGCCAATATATAAAAGAGCAACCCATATATAGCAGCGGTGCCAGACATTTAAATAAGTGCAGTAGCTGTTTGTAGCCGTGCATTAATTGTTGATATCCCTCGGGTTATTCGCAAGTCTGAAAAAAAGTAAGAGGTTTGCTATCGGGGCCCAAACTTTTGTGTGGCGCTCGGATAACCTGGATTGCTTTTAGAGCCATAATGTATAAAAATAATAAACCACAATGGACCTCTACTTCTGGTTTGGATAATGTGTGACAAAATTGGGTTGTTGAAAAAAACATTGGTAATGTTAGACTAAAGATAACTGTCACAATAGGTGTTCTCGCATTATTCGGGTTGTGTGTCAGGGTGTATCCACTCAAGGAGCGATATCCCCCATTAAGCTGCCAGTTACCAAGGGTTATCACATCAAAACATAAACTAGAGATACATAGAGAGTCCAATATACCAAAGATTATTAGTCACCTCGGGTGGTACCGGTTTGTCAAAAAATCGCCCCGGGCTCAAGGACTATATAGGGATGAGCTAGAGTGGACAGGCGAGTGCAGCGGGGCCGCGGGAGTCGGGGAGGCATGCAGTTAGCAAGTTCAGAAGAGCAGTCAGCGTGAAAGTGACGATAGAAGATAGAAAGAGAGGCAACATGGCGGCGGAATTTAAGATGTAGAAGACTATCAGTAATAGGAGGAGAGCTGATGAGACGGAGAGCCTTAGACTACACTCTATCCAGGAGAGCTGTGTGAGTGGAGCCCCCCTACACGTGAGATGCTACAAAGTGGCTGTAGTATCTGATGTTTCAATTTTTTCAATAACCGAGGGAACAAGTTGTCGGGTCCCGTTGATTTGTTCGTGTCAAGTTTGTCAAGCTACTTTTTAACATCTTGGGGGCTTATGGCGTCAGTTTTTAGGGATAAGATCCCCCTCAGTGGAATGGGATCCTCGGGAATGGTTTCAATGTCCTCAACAGAGTATACGGAAGCAAAAATACTGTCGGTCCCTTCGCGAGCTATTTGTTCTTTATAGTTGCGTTTACTAGTCCGAATGAAAGTTCGACAAGCTCTGAGGCTGTTTCGTTACTGTATTCGGGCTTCGGCCGTGTCATATTATTATATTTCCCGACTTCCTACCCCCAAACTGTCTTCTGGGCTCCAATTAGGAAACTAATTTATAGTTATCGTTAAAGGAGTTAGATTCTGATGTTTCTTGGCAATAGTTAGGCGTCAGAAACCGGTAAATACTATGCTCTGAGTACGACAATCTGGCACCGGTGGATATACGTATTTTCATATTATTGTTCTGTCGTTTATTCAATGTTGTGTTCAAGAAAAAGAATACTCATAATTTTTGTTAGTGTTCGGTTATAAGGATTCTTTACGAAATACAATTATAACTTTTTTTTTTTTTTTTTTTTTTTACGTCGTTGCCTGTTGCGCCGGTAGGCATCTTCCTGGTGGGGCGTGATGGTCGGCCCAAGGCTTCTTCCCGGTGGGGCTTGATGGTCGGCCCAGCCCGTTCTGGCGCAGGCGAGTGTTTATAGTGGCGCCATCTTGCATTGGCTCATGCTGCCCCCCGGAACTCGTTCTTGATTCGCTTGGACGGCTTCCTCTAGAGTCCGGGTTGATGGGTGGTCTTCAGGACAGCATGTGGGTAGTTTTTAAGCCACTCGGCGGTGACTGAAAAATCCGAGTGATAGCGTGGGGATTCGAACCCGCGTCGTCCATCACGCGGTGAATGTGGGCCCAGTACGCTACCAGTTCGCCCACCGCCTACCTACTCTGACTTAGGAAACGTCCTAAATTCTGGATCGGCTATGGTAATGTTAGGTACGCCTATTTCCATCTTATTTTCCCTTTATATATAGTTTTCTAGCTAAGTAATACAATTTTTTGTTATTCCTTCTTAATTCGCTTATTTTTTTTCTTAAGTCGCTTATTAATTCTCTGAATTCGCTTTTTGTTCTCTTAATTTGCTGAATAGTTCTTACCTTCCAGAAAGGTGTAGAGTGTAGTTCAAACTTGCTTCTAGTAATATTATTAGTTTAGTTATGTGTGAATATTTAAACGGTGTTGAATATAGGAGGATGAATGGGAAAGGGAAGGTGAACACCTGCAAACTGGCCGCGTAGAACACCTGCATGACTGTCACGGCTGGGTTAGCTAGGGAGTGCCGGAGAAAAGGTTAGTTGACCGCGTTAATCCTTGGGTGATCATTACCGGCTTTACTGATGGCTACCGGAAGTGGTGGTCCACTGGGAATAATTAAAGAGCTTTAGCGGGGCTCAGGGAATTTCAGAGACGATTAACGAACAGCAACGAAAAGGAAAATACAGCGTGTTGTAGTATAATCATGGACTAGGTTGGTAATAACAAAAAAAAAAAAAAACTCGATATAATAAGTGATAATGTGTCACTCGGGTTTGTGTGTGTTTGAGACAAAGCGTGTGTGATGTGTCTTAATAGAATACTAAGGGAGGAGGAGGAGGAGGAGGAGGAAGGGGAAGAGGGAGAGGAGGAAGAGGAAAACAAGGAAACATGGCAGCATGGGAAACATGGGCGAGCAGACAGCAGAAAGCCTATTGGGTCATTGCGAGATTGTCTGCTTTCGGTGATTTAATCAATTCGTCAGCCACAGGAGTGACCGGCAGGAAGGATTAAAGAACTTATGTACGTACTCGGGAATACGTGCAATTCATTCCTGACGCAGCAAAGTGACGGTCAATGCGATTTTTAAATGAGTTGATTATTTCCGCACTAACCACTCCAGCAAGAAGGCTGTTCTAGTGGCGGACGACTCTGTTCGAGAAATACCTCCTGCCAGTATCCGTACTGCATCGCTTCGCTTTAATTGTTTTTACCGTTGTTGCTTGTTCTCCAGTATATAAGGAAGAGGAGGAGTTAGCCACCCACCTTGGTACAGTTGAAGGCCAGGGGTTCGATGTCGGCCGCCGCGATGCCAAGACTCAGCAGAAAACCGTCTTCCTCATAGCCCACCTTAAAGGGCATTGACGCCTCGGGATGCTGCAGGAGAAAGGCCACGTTCACCGCGAAGCCTGCCATGTCCACTGGGAACTTCCTCTTGGCAATCCACCCATCGTAGAAACCAACCACCCGGCCCTCGCGCACGATAGGGGTGGAGACGCCCAGCTTGGTTACCAGGCCCACAGGGAACATGGAGACTCGCTCGGTCCACCGCATCTGTCATCATACAAAGAGAGGGAAGTTATAATTATATTGATGTTCGTGCTTACTAGTAATGATGCCAGTATTAGGCTATGGAGGAAGGGTCCTATAGATGGTACTGGCTATACACGCAGCGCCACACGGCCACCCGGAGAACCGTCTTTCCTATAGTCTGGCTCGGCCAAACGTGCGGTTGGGGGGGTTCAGCGTAGGGGGATCCCCTTGTACAGCTTTGCCGCATGTCTCCTAGCCCGCGATGTAGCTAGAAATGTTCTAATATAAGTAAAACCATGGCAAATATGATCAGTAAATATGCATACACATTTAATCTTAGTATTATAACGTATAAAAGATCAGTTAACTTATTATGGAAAATATATTTATAAGCATATAAAGAAACGTGGCGTACGTATTTTACAGTGTTGCGAAAAAAAAATGCTATACTTATTATTGAGTTTCCTTTTCGTTTTGGGATGTGTAAGTAGTTGCACAATTATATTTAGATTATATCGTGAAGGAATCAACGTTAAAATAAGCTGACATAAGTAAGAAAAAAAATCCATTCAAATCCTCGAGGCGGTAACGCCACAGAGAGAGAGAGAGAGAGAGAGAGAGAGAGAGAGAGAGAGAGAGAGAGAAGCAACCAAAGTGGGGTTAAAAAAGCGTGGCAACGCTGTACTCCCGGAAAATTCCTCATATGGCACCTTACAGCCACATTTTAAGATGTAATCCAGGACCTGCAATAGAGGCCCGTTTGCAACTCAGTGTACAGAGATTTTCTCACAGAGGTGTTCGTGCGCTCGGTGGCAGGTTACCGAGTTATGGCGGCCATCTTGTATTTCATCCCTTGGCCATTGGGTGAATCATAACTTCCTTACTAATTGGGCTAGAATCATGTATAATGTCAATTTTCCTAGGTTTTCGAGGACAAGGAATTCATTTATGTACTTTTTTTTTTAATTTGACCACATCTTGGCCTTTGAAATATGGGTTCAAGAATCCATCGGCTTCAGATCAGAGCTTGCAGCTGGAGATGGTACTATCGTGTATTATTCATCTAGCTTATTTAGAGTAGTGACTAAAATTTATGACAGTGCTCCCGATGTATCAACCAAGATGCTTTTTCACTTTTCAGGTGTGCAACATGGAGAGAATGAACAAGAAGAATGAAGTGGAAGTGTTCAACCTAAACTTATGCATCATTTGCCAAAGAGATGACAAATCACCAGGAACTAGTGAGATAGCAGGACGTAACAAGGTGAAACGTGCAGCAGAAATCCGTAATGATGTTGTTGCCAAGCGTCTCAGAAATATTTATTGAGAAGACACTACTGAAGGAAATAACGAGGAAACATTTGTATATCACAGTACCAACCAGTGTTACAAGAATTACACACATGTCAACAAACTCAAATCAATTGAAATTAAAAGTAAGCAAACTGATGAAAGGACCATGTTGTGTGAGGCTATCGCCTTAAACTGTCAGTCAGACATTGGAAAACATAAAACCCGCAGCAGCATATCACTCCTCGAGCACCACCAAGCACACAGAAGGACCCTAAGACATTACCATGTCTTATATGTGGGCAGACCACTAACAAGAAAATCTATGAAAAGTACCGGGTTTTTGAGTTTAGAAGTGCTGAGAGACTCATTGAAGCTGCATGCAAATCATAACCAGGACGCTGTTTATATTCGAATTGCCGACCGGCTCAGAGAAACAATGGAAGACTCAGTTAAAGCTCTCGTCGCTGCTGATTTGTATTGCCATGCTTGCTGCAAGACAATGTACACTGTCATACACAAACGTGACACTGAAATGCTGCCTGAAAAAAATAAAATCAACAAAAATATTAAGCGTGTCCTATTTTTACGTGCCTTGCCATTTATTGATCTGTTATTGGCCAGAAAGGAGTTCTGCAGAGGTGGGCAAGTGCAGCACTTAGTGCGGTAGTGCGGTAGTACCTTATCACAAAAAAAGTACCGCACTACCGCAAACTTTCTGAAAATACCACACTACCACGGACCGCACTAAAAAATCCTGCGGTACTTTTTACGGTACTTAGAAAACCATCGAAGACATTTGCAGCGCGGCATTTTCACAGAAATGTCTTTTTTTTTTTTTTTTTTTAGAGTGAATCGGACTCAATCAGTCAATCGGTATCAGTCATCAGAATGGGTGATTCAATCATTCTGACTTTTAAGTTATTGTTCAAAATTGGATGCTAAATGAATAACTCAGAATAAATCTGTTCTTCACTCAACCCAAGGCGGCGCGCCATGACTGCCTCAGACGATGACTGTACATGGCAGTGTACAACAGTACAAGCAAGCACTAACACGATCGCCGCTCAATCTCATGCCCCGTACAAATTTTTCTTTGATGCATAACATAGACCATAGTACATACTATATTTGTTTTGTAACTTCATTGTAACTTTTCTGTTTTCTCTCTCTCTCTCTCTCTCTCTCTCTCTCTCTCTCTCTCTCTCTCTCTCTCTCTCTCTCTCTCTCTCTCTCTCTTTTCAATGTAGCTAAGATCAATATTGTTTGATAATAATAATAATAATAATAATAATAATAATAATAATAATAATTTATTATCATTATTATCATTGTTATTATTATTATTATTATTATTATTATTATTATTATTATTATTATTATTATTATCTCCTCGTTGAAATTTCCACGTGGTTTATTCGCTGAGCCTGAGACGCCAGGGCTTACAGCTTTCCCACGGGAGTCGCTATTACCAGTTGCAGTTGATGTGTTTTGTCCTAATATGTTGGACAGTTTGAATAATCTTTCACTCTTCCCGTCATGACTTTCCTATATTAATAATCTTTCGTTTTCGCTCAAACGCTGGAGAATTCCTCCCCTTCCTCCCCTCCTCCCATTCCCTTTCACTCCCCCATATCCCTGCACCTGTACCACCCTTCCTTCCTTCCATCCTTCCTTCCCACCCCCCACTTCCTCCTCTCTCACATGACGCTGATCTCCTCCTCCCCCTTCCCTGTCCCCTCCCTCCTCCCTCGGAAAGTTCTATTCCCTTCTCTCCCCCTCCTCCCCTTCCCGTCCTCTACTCCCCGGCCTGCCCCCCTTCCTCCTCCCTGACCTGCCTCTCTCCCTCCCCCAGTCCTCCTTTATTATATATTTTGTATCTCAGAAGTTATTAGTTAGTCAATGGATAGTCAGGATAGGCACTGAAGTTTTTTTTTTTATATTTACTCGTGACTACCGCTACCGCAGTACCGCACACCGCGTACCGCACTGGGAAAGAAAAAAAATGGGACCGCACTACCGCAACCGCTCTACTCCGGAAAAAGTACCGCACTACCGTAACCGCACAACTGATTTTTCAGTACCGCGCCCACCTCTGGAGTTCTGCACTTCGAGTGATATGGTAGAATTCTCCACCAGCCTGTTGGAAGATGGTGAAGAGCTGCAAAGTGTCTTTCTAACCCATGATATGAAGCAACTACTCATCTCCCACTATGGAGAATCAGTCACAGTTGCTCCAAATTTCAGAGTGAATGAATCAGACATAGTGTTTTCCTCCTCAGTCACTGCTGCTGAACTAGCAGTGAAAATGAGAAACTTGACCAAATAAAAACAGCAGCACTCCAACTAAGAAAGCTACTCATGGAGGTTGACTTTGGTCTACAAGACAGTTTCTGCGACCGTACAGATTTGAAAGCATCATGGGAGAATACTCTAATGCCAGCACCTCTCCTCACATTCTTTGCCACCCTCTTTGAGATTCCCAAGCACAAGTTCTTTCACTCCAGCCCTATGAACCTGGAGTACCTTCTCCAGGCCTCTGAGGATAAAGAGGCTGACCAGAAAGTCACAGATGAACATTCAGAGCAGGAGAAACAAAAATATATCCAAATGTTTGTCTATACGTTGCATAATGGTAAGCAGGTAACACCTCTTCACATGATGTTGGGACGTACCATTTATGCAAGGGATCGAAGTAAGACCCTCATCACTGCACTCAACAGGATTAGAGCCTGCTCAAGCTATCAGCGTATAAAGTCTACTCGTACCCTTCTGGCAAGGTATGCTATTAAGTCATCTGATGATGGAGAAACACCCATTCCAACGACCTTCACAAAGACTGACTTCATAATGGGTGGCATGGACAATTCAGACTATGCCGACAGGTCATCACTGTCTGGCACTGAAGGATCCCACTATACTGCTCTGGTACTTTTCCAGGATGCAACTTGCAGTAAGGCCCAAAGTAAACCTCCAGTTTCTACCACAGGATTGAACCATACTGATCGTATCCTCCAGGCTACGTTGCCATGTCAATAAGTACCCCCTCATGTAAGGCTAGTAGTTCGACCTATGCTTCCAGAAAATATGATGCTTCATCCTGAAAATAAAGAGATCATACTACTCTTAAATGAGAACTGCTCCGGGTAGGCGGTGGCTGAACAGATAGCGAGACGGCCCCGCGTTCAGGAGGACGCGAGTTCAATCCCCGACCGGTGCCACCAAGCTGGGATTTTTCAGCCGCCGCCGAGTGGCTTAAAACTACCCACATGCTGTCCAGAAGACCACCTATCAACCCGGACTCTAGATTCTAGGATTAAAGATGAGCTCCGGGAGGGCAGCATGAGCCAATGCAAGATGGCGCCACTATAAACACTCGCCTGCCCCAGAAAGGGCTGGGCCGACCATCAGGCCCCACCGAGAAGAAGCCTTGGACCGACCATCAGGATCCACCGGGAAGAAGCCTAGCGGCGCAATAGGCCAAGACGTAAAAAAAAAGAATAAATAAATAAATAAAAATGCTGAGAAAAGTGAATTTCTTATTGGCTTACTACGTCTTGGTGCACCAGTAGGAGAGCCTCACATTTGGGCTGTTATCCATACACTCGTATCATCAGCTGTAGTACCACTGATGCGCGTGGAGTACCTTCCTGTAATACCACAACCGATCACTGAGCGTGCAACTGTCAGGCATGCATTGACAAACTTTTAGAGTGCAAGAAAACAAGTGAACCAAAAATCAATGGCAGTGTGGTGTGACGAGGGAGTATTTTGCATATCTGCTGACATCTGTTTATCAGAACCAGAGCAGTCCAGAGACCTATTCATTGGCATGGGTTCTTTCCATTGCACTCGTGTCCTGCGGACACGAGTCACATCCATCATGTCTCACATCCATACAGTAAGACAGGGAGCACGAGCAACTTAAGATTTGAATCTTTGTCCGCCTGCACAGATATATCGACAACGCCACATACTCGTGTTGAGCGAGTCCATAACACCATGAGTAAAGCCAATCCGTCGAGTGACTTCCTGGTGAGACCCATCATTGCTATGCACTACACTACCAAGGTATGTGACCTTTGGTGAACTTGATATCCTCATCACATGCATGAACAGACTGATCTGTGTTATCCAGCAAGCCTCCAAACGACTGGACCTTGGTTTTGACCCAGGAGACCTTCAGTTCAGTCTTCGCCTCCTCATACAGCAATTTGAGAGCTGGCACCAGGACCTCCAGCGATTCCGCGAGAGGTACAGGATCATCAGCAAACACAAGGTCAGTGACCTTGGCGTCGCCAACGATGCTCCACAATGACTTTGATCAACAAGACCTGATATTATAACCACCAGACCTAATATCATAACGTAACTAATATCATTACAGGCTAATATCATAGCCGCCAGACCTAATATTATAAGAGAACTAATATCATAACAGACTAATATCATAACCACTAACCATTCAACAGTGGCTGAATGGTTAGCGTGTGGGCCCCACGTTCGCCGCGTCATGGGCGACGCGAATTCGAATCCGCCGCTACCACCTGGGATTTTTCAGTCACCGGCGAGTGGCCTAAGACTACCCACATGCTGTCCTGAAGACCACCTATCAACCCGGACCCTAGAAGAACTGTCAAGCGAATCAAGAATGAGCTCCGGGGGGCAGCATAAACCAAGAAAAAGATGGCGCCACAATGAAGTATATTCAGAGTTGCCAACTAGCAGGTCACAGGGCTATTCTTTCAATTATCTTAAATTACCTGTGTTTTTCCGGGGCTTGTAACAATTACACTTCAATACAATAAGTGACACTATTGTTAATAAAAATGTAGGTGATCATTCTCGTTGTTTTATTTATTGATAGACGAGAAAAAATATAAATGCCGTCTGGCAGCTCCCTCATGAAGGCCCTGCGAAATCAAGCAGAAATGAGATTTTAATAAATATTATTTACATTACATTATATGCTGAGTGCCTGCTTTGCGTGCATCAGTGTCGCCTTCGCTAAATTTATCAAAAATATTAGGGCGTCAGGCATCGCGACAGTCCCCTCCCCACCAAAGCAAAGACGGCTAAGTGTTTATGTCTCACTGAGGTCACTGGCTTCCACTTCCAGCATATTATACTCCGCCTTCATCTAACTGCTGCTTGTTATGTGAGATGGACCAAGACCTTGGGTGGACGCCTGCTACTACCAGGAGCGTGGGCAGGTCAAAGGTGATGGCGATTAAGGCCAGGAGTTGTGGGTGGAGGGAAAGACTATTGGACGAAAGCCAATGTCGCACACGGACATCTTTTGAGATGCCTGACGCCCTAATATTTTCGATAAATTTCGCCGAGGGCGACACTGATACACCAGCGGCAGGTACTCAGCATATATTGTTATGTAAAGAGAATTTTTTAAAAAGCCCATTTCTGCTTGATCTCGCAGCTAGGGCTTTCATGCAAGAACTATTTTTGATGAGGAGAAGCTTTTATAAGTAAATAAATCAACGAGAATGATCAGCTACATTTTTATTAACAATAATGTCACTTTTTGTATTGAAGTGTAATTGTTCCAAGTCCCAGAGAAACACAGGTAATTTACGATAATTGAAAGAATAGCTCAAGCTTCGTGGGCCCTGTGACCCTATCGCTGGTGATACCTGCTAAGAAATTAATATACCTCATAAACACTGACTGAGTGTTTAATTGGTCACATGCTTCATGTAAAGATCGTATGTCAGTTATCACTGGAAATCATTTCTTGGTCCTTCACACATTTCTTAGAACATTCAGCTGACAAAGCATGAAACGAACACTCATCAGTTAGATATACGTAGATAATGGCGAGCGGAAGAGCAATGAGCTTTCTGGCTGTGACTCGTGAGCATGATGCCGTAGAATGATTTTCCGGTTCTTTATGGTGAAAACTTTGAGCATACAATAGCTCCAGTTTCTTTACACCTTAGGTGGTTATTCAGTCAAAAGTACAAAAGTACCTCAAAAGTACTTTTACTTGGTTAGAACTTAGATATTGTTCCATCTTAAAAAGGGAATTTCAGGTAGATACTAAGCCGTGTATCTTCATAATTTTTGGACCCCTACCCTGCAAGTCATAGTTGGCACAAAATGCGTTAAAGTAACTTTTTTAGGCGCGTTTATCTAATTTAATTTGACTGGGAAAATTTGACATTACATTATTTCGTGTTGCCAAATATTAAGAATAAGTATAGGGATATATTTTTCAGAGACATCACTAGACAGAATCTAAGCGAGATGGAGTAAGCTGAGCAGAACCTGCAACCACCCTTTCAGAGAAAGAAGGACAAGGACAAGCCTCAGCATGGATACATTAAATTGTTCACATTCCTGGAATCACACATGGAACCTTCAAGTAAAATATGGATGAGAAAACCCCCGCAAAGTTCAATAAGATACTTGAAATAAAGACGCGGAGGTTAGATGAACCTATAACCTCACCTACACATATGCAACAACAATGTAATCTCATACCGGACAACAAAGACGACCGACACTGGAACTGTTACAAGCGCACATCGGCCAAAGTCCGTCCAAATTTCCTGTGAATCGCTTGTAACAGTGGGGGAGGTGCATGGGGGCTACCCTAGCTGTCGACCTAATAGTCTAACTCAGCTATGAAGTCAATGGGACTGGGAGCAGTTCCGTATCCCAATAATTGCTGGTGATCGCTAGCTACTTTAATTAAAACTGGGTCAGAGCCTGTTGAAGCGATGAGGACTCGCACACTCTAAAATCTCTCACGTGATAAACTATGATGCACTGTGCCTATATTCAACAAGACATTGATCCCAAGTGTTTATGCTAACATTTTTCATGTGAATTGGTGAGAAACACTCTACCATTCAGTTATTACAAGCTAATTACTCGCAACTAAACTTACACCATTCTCGCATTTTTTTCTATTCTCCTGCCGCATGCATAGCTTGAACCATTTTTTGCAATAGATTCCATGGAGACTAATGTTTAATCTGGCAAGTACCGAACAGAATCTAGTCAGTAGAACTCGTGGTAAAGAGATGTTTAAAAGGCCGAAACCCGCATAGTGGCGAAAAGAGGCTGAGCGGCCGAACTCACCCTCACCAGGACCTTCCAAAACAAAGGGCTGTAGCTGTAGGACACTGGGGAGAAAGAAACAGTGGAACACCTAATTGTAGAATGTAGCAACTACGAGAGGCAGAGAGGGGAGTTAAAAGCAGGAGTAGTGACGGTAATAGGCAGGAAGGAGTGGGCGAGGAGGCTAGAGGAGGACAACGGAGCAATCTGCACGTTGTAGGGGTGTATGGAGACAAAAAGGAAACAGAGAGAAGAATTGTAAAGCTGGCAAAAGTGTTCCTGACGCAGTGCGGGGGAAAAAGGGCATAAATGCTTGAATTTAAGTGCACAGAATTACAATGAAAATAAGTGATTTCAGCAACACACATAAAATTATAATACAATAGCGTATTACAGTGAGGAAAGATGCGTAACACAATACTATTGAAAAGCAAGTTGTGTGGATAAGAAGAAGAGAGGACCGAGAGGAGGAGGACCGATACAAAGCGTTACAGGTCAGAAGAATAAGAATAAGAAGGTTTGTTTTGGTTTGGTTACGGACCATCTCATAAGAATGCCAAGCCGTCTTAGGCATATTAATACTTATGAACAAGTATATTCTGTGTTCGTGATTTATTGATTGCTTTAGTGTAAAAAGTGCCTAAAATTGATTGTACAGAAGTTTTTTGAAGACCAAAAAACAACGAACATTTTTTCCCCAGGTCGTTGATTGTACAGCGGTCCAACCAACGGTTCATAATTTCATTTATCATAATACCGCATCTGTGTCAAAGATTATTGAAGAAAAATTTTCTCAGTGTTCATAACTTTGTTTTGAATTCCACTGGGATAAACAAAACATTTTTTTCTTATAGTAGACCCAGTTTTCTGTACCATATTATGTTTTCCAGATAATCTTGATTCTTTTTTCCGAGGAATGGGATTGCTCGGATTGGGTGGGGCCCGCTCGGGGAGTTTCCTGGCCATAGCGCTGCCAAATCATATTTAATGTGTACAGTATATTTGACACAATTGCAAATAGTACGTAGATGACATATGAGGGAGGGAGTGATGTGTTGGGGTGGTGCAGCAGTGATGTATTGGGGTGGTGCAGCACCGCTGTGAGGAAGTTCGGGACCCACCCAAACTGACGTCATATTTGTGTCAGACTCTAGCAGTTCTTAGGGCATTTTCTGTTCAGTATGGGGTTATGTTCCACGATAAAAAAAAAAAAATCATATTTTTATCTAAATTCCTGTTAACAGTGTACTTATGACGATTATTTTTTACTCCTCTTAGTCCTTGGCACTATAGGTAATAGACATGCCCCATGGTAAAATAGCATTTTAGTCGGTGGTTTTGAGGTGTAATCATATTTTTTTGTGCACTCCACGTGGTGATGCGACATTGTGAGTGGTGATTGGCTGCCGCTTAGCCAGTCAAAACCAAGAGAGAAAAGAGGGGGCGCGGCCGCCTGTAACTTGCTACAGGTAACTCTCTATTTACGCGAGTATTGTGTCCATGAAGAGGTCGTGTAAATCAAAAACAATGTAAATCAAACAAGAGGTAGGTTTCTATCGAAAAATAAATATTCACTTCATTCAGTGGAGAGAGAGAGAGAGAGAGAGAGAGAGAGAGAGAGAGAGAGAGAGAGAGAGAGAGAGAGAGAGAGAGAGTATCCGTATCACCGAGATATCCACTCAGGAACCCAGTCTCAGCCTCACTCGTGTGAGGAAGAAATGAGGGACACCATGAGCGACTGGCTAGTATTGGTACCGGTACCGTACCGTATAGGTGGTACCGTTAGTACCGGTACTGGTACCGGTACCTGCCCGCTCCTATTGTTAAGCAGCGTGGCAGCGTGGGTACTGTATTGTTGTTCAGTGGCGCGCGGGAAGAATTGAGCTCAGCTGTGTGGCCGCGGCGCCGTGTAAGTCCAGTTGCGTGAGACATCTGGTGGCCACTCCATAAAATATCGCGTATAAGTGAAAAAAACGTGTAAATTAAACATTTATTTGGATTTTAGACCCGGCGTTATTTAAAAAAACGCGTAAATCAAACTCGCGTAAATCGAGAGTTACCTGTATTAAGCAGACTTACACTGCAGTATAAATGCTTTTCCCCTTCTCTTTAATGTTCATATACTCCATCCTGCTCCGGCAAATGCTCAAACTTCATCTCTCCACCTGTTCTGCCTCCCATGACTTCTTCGATTCTTGGGTCGCCACATTGTTACTTTGGTTGCCTATTTCTTATCAGTTCTACGAGGAGACACGATATAGTATTCCTATTTGAAACTGGCCGGTGGGGTGTCGGCCGATGTGGGTCAGCCCTGCCCCGCAGCTCTGCCACACATTCTCAAGACCTCTCGCTTCATCTCATATGTCAGCTATGTACTACCTTTAAATGAATTTAATTACATAAGTGGATAATTCTTTTTTTTTTTTTTTTTTTTTTTACAACAGAGGAGGCAGCTCAAGGGCACAAAAAAAGGAAACAATAATAAAAAAAAGCCCGCTACTCGCTGCTCCTAAAAAAGAATCATAAGAGGTGGCGGAAAGAGAGGTCAATTTCGGGAGGAGAGAAGTCCTGATACCCTTCTCTTGAAAGAGTTCAAGTCGAAGGCAGGAGGAAATACAGATGAAGGAAGATTGTTCCAGAGTTTACCAGCGTGAGGGATGAAAGAGTGAAGATGCTGGTTAACTCTTGCATAAGGGGTTTGGACAGTATAGGGATGAGCATGAGTAGAAAGTCGTGTGCAGCGGGGCCGCGGGAGGGGGGGAGGCATGCAGTTAGCAATTTCAGAAGAGCAGTCAGCGTGGAAATATCGATAGAAGATAGAAAGAGAGGCAACATCGCGACGGAATTTAAGAGGTAGAAGACTATCAGTAGGAGGAGGAGAGCTGATGAGACGAAGAGCCTTAGACTCCACTCTGTCCAGAAGAGCTGTGTATGTGGAGCCCCCCCACACATGAGATGCATACTCCATACGAGGGCGGACAAGGCCCCTGTATATAGATAGCAACTGCGCGGGGGAGAAGAATTGGCGGAGACGATACAGAACGCCCAACCTCGAGGAAGCTGATTTAGCGAGAGAGGAGATGTGAAGTTTTCAGTTGAGATTTTGAGTTAAGGATAGACCGAGGATGTTTAGTGTTGAAGATGGTGATAGCTGAGTGTTGTCGAAGAATAGGGGATAGGTGTTTGGAAAATTATGTCGAGGTAATATAGTGTTAAGATTGTTTCGTTTTTAGGATAATAACAAAGATTTTGTATAAATACCGCGACACTTGACAACGTTGTATTCTAACGTCGTGTCGTAGTATTTATACAAAATCGTTATTATCCTAAAAACGAAACAATCTTAACATTATAATGTTGTGCTAGTGACGACAGTGAGAAGGCAAGACTAGAAAGAGAAAGGGATGCTCATAAACTGTTAGCTAATGAAGGACAGAAACTCATGAAAAATTTAGCTGTTAGTGGTAATACTGATGATTCTACAAGAGTGATCTGCCTTGATCTTCAGCAAACTCAGCCTCTACCACGACTCAGTATCAGTGAGGACTTTTATAAGAGAAAGGTGTGGTTATACAACCTCTGCATACATGATCTTAAGAAAAATAAGTCAAACTTTTATGTCTGGGATGAAGTAACAGGTGGAAGGGGTTCGGTAGAAATCACAACCTGTCTCCGGAAGTGAATTGAAGTGGAATGCGCGGCTGGTGATTTTGAGCATTTAATAGTGTTCAGTGATAATTGTGGGGGACAAAATAAGAATATAAACATAATACTTAACTATCTACGCGAGTTGCACAGTGCACGTCTCTCAGATATCACTCACTATTTCCTAGTGCCTGGACACAGCTACATGGCATGTGACAGGGCTTTCGGCAACATTGAAAAAGCTGTCAGATGTTATGGAGATATTCACAGAATGGACACGTATATATTGCGACATTATAAAAAATGCTGTACATGCCGGGTATGAGGTAAACAAGGTGGATAGGGATGAGTTTCTTGATACAGGGGCTCTCAAGAAGTTTATAGTCTACCGAACACCCTGTGCACCTTACACATTTGCATTTGCCAGGAGGTTCGTGTTTGCCCTTAACTTCCAGGAAGGCTATTTGCTGGGCATGGATTACACTAACCCCCTAGGAAGTGTTCGACTGATGCGTGGCAGGGAAAAATACCAAGCCTCTCAGTTCAACCTAAGTCGTGTAGTGTAGCCACTAAAATACCCCAAGCCGCTTCACCTGCAGCCTAGCAAATTAAAAGACATAGAGGCGCTCATGCAATACATCCCTCCTGTGAAAACCAAGTATCTTCGTGGTGTTCTGGATGAGCAGTACTCACTAACACTAGTGATGGATGGCTCCAGCACTGAGGAAGAGGTTGACCCTGAACAGGATTTGACTGACATTGAGAGTGAGGAGAGGGGTGGCTTCGAAGACCCCGACAACTTTCTTGACTACCATGATTCTGGCTCAACCTCTGACCCAAACTCTTCCTAAATGCTATACCATAATAACACTGAAACACATTATTCCCCTTGATTTGAATCAGTTATTGCCCAATCCTATGTAACTTTACTAGAAACACGCATGATAACCCACACTTTAATAAAAAAAAATTCATTTTCAATGTAATTATTGTCACGCATGTGATAGGACATTACAGCACAGAACTTTGGTAAGAAAAGTAAGTGCAATATCTATCTGAAACTGACCTCTCTTCTCACCATTCACGCCGTTTACTTTTACAAAAGCAGTACACTTAGCGGCTTTTCTGTTTTCTCCTTGTCTTCTGCCCTTGACCTGCTTACTTTATTGTAAATAAAAAGAACAGACGGAGAACCAAAGTAAGAGTGGCAACCCAGTAATTGCAGGAGGTCAGGGCAGACAGAGGCCCAGGGGGAGAGGTGATGGAGAACATAGCCGACCCTAGGTTTTTTGTCGTCCTGTCACGCCTACCTGCTCGAAGAGGCGGATGTCGTAGGTGTTATCGTCGTCAGCGAAGTACAGGACACCTTCTTTGGCGTTCTCCCGCACCCAGTTCATCCCAGCCATCCTGTTGGCCACACCTCGAGGCTTGTTCTTCACCTTCTGGTACTGGGCCGGCATCTGGACTGCGTGGTCAAGGACAGGACGAGGACAGAACAAGAGTTAGTCAAGTGGATGGGTGAATGGTTGTCTGGGTGGATGGGTGCATGGATGAGCAGGTGGACGGATGGAAGCGTGCAAGGGAAAAAAGGATGAACAGGCATACACATAGATACATATATACAGACAAACATGTAGACAGATAAACAGACACATAGACAGATAGACAAACACAGACAGATAGGGAAATATAGACAAACAAACATACACACTAAACAGACACATCTCCCCCCCTCCCCCCCCCCTCTCTCTCTCTCTCTCTCTCTCTCTCTCTCTCTCTCTCTCACCTCGCATGTAGACGGAGCTGAGGGCGGACTCGTTGAGGTAGCGGGTGAGGGCAGGGGTGGGCGTGTCCGCATCCTCGCTTACGATCCACACCACGTTAGGGACATTGAGCAACGTCTGAGCGGTGCGCGTTATCTCCGGTATCTGCTCGGCGCGCGGGTAGGTGGGAGTGACAACATACAGCGTCGGAAGGCCCTCCACCCACCTGCTGGCGCCTACGGTTGTGCAGGGACTCTGAAAGACGAGGTGATGGTGATGATGCCAACCGTGCTGGTGGTAGGGTCCTAGGGATGAGTATGAGTAGCGGGAGTGGTAGTGATAGTGATAAAGGAGTAACGTTAGGGGGTAATTGTGGTTGTTGTTGTTGTTGTTGTTGTTGTTGTTGTTAATAATAGTAGTAGTTGTAGTAGTAGTAGTAGTAGTAGTAGTAGTAGTAGCAGTAATAGTAAAAGCAGTAATAGTAGTAGCAGTAATAGTAGCAGTAGTAGTAGTAGCAGTAGTAGTAGTAGCAGTAATAGTAGTAGCAGTAATAGTAGTAGCAGTAATAGTAGTAGCAGTAATAGTAGCAGTAGTAATAGTAGCAGTAGTAACAGTAGTAGCAGCAGTAACAGTAGTAGCAGCAGTAACAGTAGTAGCAGTAGTAACAGTAGTAGCAACGAGTGTAGATATTAAAGATGGGACACTCGTGCGCTCCCCTGCGGGAAACCTGTAACCGGGACGACGGTGGCGCCCCAAGCGGCGAGCACACAACTTGTGATGGCAGTTGTATGTGCTGGCACCCAACACACTGATGTTTGGGCGAATGTTAGCTATGTGCTTTGTTACAATGTGAACCGCTCCGGTAGCTCAATCGGTTAGAGCGCTGCACTGATAGGCTTCACAGCCTGACAGGCGGCGGTTCGAGTCCCGTTTGCTTATGTCGGGAGGGTACGTGCTGGCGAGTGCGAGTCCAACTCGTGATCAGGCCGTGGTGAATTATATAACGATGCACTGATTCGGAAAACTTACAAATAATCTAAAGGAATTAAATGAGTAGTTACTACACGCAAGTGTCGCTCGACCTTGACAGCTGCACATGGGTGTCGCTGGTCCCTGACAGTTCATACCTCTGCCTGTCCTCTTGACACATGGCCTGTGAATGTGGTTTGGATCTTTACCTAAAACTACTAAAAATAGCAAAATATCATCCATATGTTCTTTTTGTGATCACTTGTAGGCTGTAAGACAAGTGCAGCCTCTTATAGCAAATAGGAGAGGCTACACCTGTGTTGATAACCTAGAAATGTTACTAGATTTTTGATAAAGCAAAACGAAGAGACTGTTCTTTCTATAAGCACTTTTAGCCTGTAACACAAGTATAGCCTATTATGGCAAATCGGAGAGGCTGAGCTTGTGTAGATAGCCTAAGAATGCGCTATTGTATATTAGATAAAGCAATACGAAGACGTAATAAAAAGAAAATTATTCCCAATAACTTTAAATAACCACTGTAGGCTCAGGTGGCTGACTGGTGGTGTGGGTGACTCACTGGCTGAGGTGGTTGATTTTATATAGTTGGGTGGTGGTGGTGGTGGTGTGGGTGACTCACTGGCTGAGGTGGTTGATTTTATATAGTTGGGTGGTGGTGGTGGTGTGGGTGACTCACTGGCTGAGGTGGTCGACAAGCTGGGTGGTGGTGGTGTGGCTGGCTTACTGACTAAGGTGTCCGACAAGTGTAAACTCATTATTATTACTATTTTTTTTTTACAAACTGTGATTGGAAAAAGCATGGCTAACCTTTCTTTGTTCTATTGGAATCTAAACATCTGATAACTTAGGCCTTTTCTTGCAAGATTTAATGCAATTAATAGCAGCACTTCACTGTGTGCTTGTCAAGTTGTTTACCGTCCACTGGGGATGTACTGTACGTTTCGGTCCGAGCAGTAGTACTCGGTTTACTCGGTTCTTGGATTTGAGTTAATACGTATTACTCGATTTACTCAGTTTTTGCAATTCAGTTACTTAATCAAATAAATCCGCAAAATTCTGAGCGGGATTTAATCGTCGATCGATGATGGGCTAATTATGCAAGAGTAATCGACTTTGTATGACACAATACAAATATAGTTCATCAGTCTGGGAAATGAAACTCGTCATCGCAGTGAAGAACATAAATTTTCCGGTCCAACTGGTGGCGTGGAAAATATTTATGTATATTAATTAATCATATACCGACACATGTCTATAATCTGTAGACCTTGACCCTTCTGTCTGATCTCGAGCAGGAATGAAGTACTGCAGCTCTTTGAAAATAAGAAAATTTGATATTGTTTGAATTTCACATGGAATGTTACAGCCATCTGCCCTCAGACGAATTTGAACATTTCTCATCTCTGGCAACCCTTTGACACCCCCCTCTAGCCTCCTGTGATAAAATAGCTACCCTCGCCCCCCTCCATCCGGCCAACCCTGTACGGTCTGCTTGTCCGTCTGTCGCCTGAGAGTAAAGGAGTCATTTGGCACTCGATTTACTCGATTTTGAAGAATAATCAAAACCGAATTATTCGGTTTGCAGCAAGTACTCGGTTCACCCCTCAACCGAGTAATGTTGCGCACTTACCGCTTGGGGCGCCACCGTCGCCCCGGTTACAAGGGTTTGGCGCGAGTGTCCTCTCTATACTGTCTATACTCTTTGGTAGTAGTAGTAGTAGTAGTAGTAATATTAGTAGTAATATTATTATTATTAGTAGTAGTAGTAGTAATATTAGTAGTAGTAGTAATAGTAGTAGTAATAGTAGCAATAATAGTAGTAGTAGTAGTAGTAGTAGTAGTAGTAGTAGTAGTAGTAGTAGTAGTAGTAGTAGTAGTAGTTGTGATAATAGTAGTAGTGGTGGTGATAATAATAGCAGTAGTAGTAGTGGTGGTGGTGGTGGTGATAATAGTAGTAGTAGTAGTAGTAATTTTGACGGAGGAGGTTGTGATCGTGTTGGTGGTTGGATAAGAGGAGGAGGAGGAGGAGGACAGACTCGCTGCTAAACCACTTGACTCGCAAACAATCATACGTCTGGGGAACACAAAGACACACACATGCTGCTCTCGTTCTCCCTCTCCTCCTTTCAAGTCACTAACCCTCCTCCTCCTCCTCCTCCTTCTCTTCCTCTTCTTCCTTCTCGTCTTGTTGCATTTTCTGTTTTCTATCAAAGGTATGGCAGGATAAGAAAGTGGGTAAATAGGTAAAAGTTAAGTTGGGTGCATACGCCACAGCTGCGCGTGGCGACGCTCATCTCCGTCTCGTTGGCCCTTTGAGCCTGTGGTGGGAGAGAATTAACCCTTATCTGATGCATGACAAGTGTGACATCCGGGTTACCACAGTTTATTTTCCCCGGGTTTCCCCAGGTACCCAGTTATCGACCATCCCGATAGGAAGGATGAACAGCTGGGTGGACTGCACGCCGACTGCCCAGGCAGGGATTCGAACCCAGGTGCGCAGATTCGTAGTCAGGAACGTTAACCACTGCAAGGCGGATGTGGGTCAATTGGGTCCTTCACTGAGCTGGACCTGCCATCTGGTGGCCCTGCTGGAGCCTCTGCCAGAGCCAAGCCTGCGGACAGCTGGGGTCCAGCGAGCCTTAATTCACATTTTTCTGTACCAAACTAGCAAAACACCAGAGTTGTAATGGCCACTATCATGTTTACACCAAAATATCTGAGTGCTGTACATTATTCATGTCGCGGTAATGAATAATGAATAAATAAGAGATAAGAAGAGATAAGAATAAATAAGAGCATCCATCAATATATCCTACAACACTCCATCCCGTGGCTAATAGGAATACATCAGTGCGGCCTCTTGGGCATATATTTCCGTCATGCAAGAAAAGAGAAACCAAACAAGTCTGGCATGGTGTCATGCTCTCAAAATTTTATAGCAGTGGTGGAAGGAAGTGTTGAAAATTTTGCCACTCAACATTCCTCCGGTTGGCACGCCGCTGCCTCAACACGATGCCTTCCTCTGTCCCTCCAATCAGAGCGCGGGAGGTTGTCTACACTGCTGCCAAACATATCGTGCACTGCCGGCAGCAAGTGTTATACTTATTTCATATTTCTAATTTAGATTATAATACATACATCTTTAGCATCTTATACTATTACATTCACTCTATGGAACTTTAAAGGAACAACATAGAGCATGTGACGATTCTTTATGTGGGAAAAAGTATACAAATTTCCTATTTCTTGCATTTCCACGTTTCTTAAATACTACTAGCAAGTCAAGTGTCTCTATACCGTAGCTATGAGAAAAATATGTGATTTCTAAATAATAGCAAAAAAATAGTAAGAAAAATTATTTGGACGTACGCCGCATGCATATTTTTGGGGGTAGTTCCACCAGGGCCACCAGATGGCAGGTAGAGCTTAGTGAAGGGACCAACAGAGACGGTGCAAAACGGGAAAATGATAAAAAAGAGACCTCTATTTACGATGATGCGTTTCCGGTGACTGATCTGGTCGTGAAGCCCGTGTTATGCTTAGCATTGAGATCAAGATTTTCGTGATCTGGGTGACCCGGATCACGATCTGCTTGATCTGCCTCCGAAGGTGGTTTGTAGTATACGACACCCCAGTCCTCAGCTGCACTGCGGCTGACCCATGGCTGTTTTTCCGTTGGTGCTTGGAGCTATGCTTCTCTAGTCCTGGTTACCCGATAAAGACGCCTGCCTACGTTTTTGTATGCAGCTTTATGCTTGAACAACCACTGTGTGAACTACACGAAGGGCTGCACATTGCATCGGCTCGTGTCCGATATTCCTCTTCCTCCTCACTCACCAACCGCCAGCAGCTACCGTTTGAGGCCCTCAGACACCACCAGGGGACCTTAATTACAACTATGATATTATGATAAAAAGCAGAAATTAGTATCAAAATGGCCGTCGCCAAATGGACATGAACCAGAAAGCCTTCCGTAATGTATGAGGTGCAGCTATGGACTTGTAGGCATACAGTAAAAATGTAGAACGACACAACAATAGAACCATGCCACAACGCCGATCAAGTGCGCCGATCAATGCCGACCACGTTAGTGGCGTGTGACTCGGCGGGCCATCAGTAATGCTGGGCTCCCACTTCGGCGATTTCGGGCTGCGATGCTCTGCGATGGGCTAAATTTCCCAAATCGCCATCAAAAATGTTGGAATCGGCATACTCACACGGCATCTGCTCTGTGGTGCCCCGAGGGCTGCGACACCACTCGTGTCATCATCATCTTCACCGGCAATATTTTCCGATGACAACAGCGGTATCGACCGCTAAAACACAACACGGACTCCAACACATGATTGTCCCCACTGTTCATTTACCAACCTATACACAATTGTAATTGCCCATTAACGCACCCGCTTATCTCTCTAAGCCAAAACACAATCACCGCGGCAAAAACAGGATCAGCCGCGGAACAAAATGTTATGAAAACAAAGCTGCGTCACCGCGTGAATTAAGCATGTCGGTTAGGTAGATTATTGTATGAGCTCGGTGTGAGTTTGATGTATGACTCACACGCCTGACGTATTACCCTCGCGATATCTGCCTATATAAGAAGCATTTTCTCCAGGCTTGACCTCAGATTAACCAGCACTCTGTTCGTGGCTGGACACTCAGTTGTCCTTCCCTAGACAACATGGGTAGAACATTCATCGTTGCTACTGTGAGTATGGAGTGAAGAATTACCATAGAGGAAAGCGTATCTAACATATCTATTGTGTTCTATTATCTTAGTTTTACTTAGGATTATATTTCTATGATACTTTATTGTGTGAGTTTTTACTCAATATTATACCAGTGTTAACGTCAGTAACCAATAGTGAAAGAAAACCTGAAAACTCATTGAGTCTAGTAAGCCAGTCGCTGGTTTAAACAATATTTTTACCCTCTGTAATATTAAGTAGTATTAAGGTAGAATAAAATACATATAAGAAAGGCGACACCGTTTCATCACCCCATTTATGAACTCCTTTAAATACTCCTAAAGTACCAGAATTTTAAGTCAAGTGTCACTAGTACAAACAGTGTGTCGTCTCCCCTGTGTGACCCGGCAAACGGGTTACAACATTGGTGTCAGGTGTGGGGTGGTGAAACATGTGGTGAAACATGTGGTGAAACTGGTGGTGAAACATGTGGTGAAACATGTGGTGAAACTTGTGGTGAAACATGTGGTGAAACTTGTGGTGAAACTTGCGATTTATATTGGTTTATATTGGTATTGTACTGGTGTATGTCCACATCCGAAAGCGAGGGAGAAGACAGTTATTCTTGGAATTACGGGAATAAGACTTTAGAGTTAAAAATGCCAGACGAAGGCAAGAACCCTCCCCCCAAAAAAGAAGATGGAAAATCGATCACCCTTGCCCATGATGATCTTGTCACGCTACTTAGCCGTCATACCTTGAATGATTTTAGTAGAGTGCAGGGACTCTTATATTTTTGTGGTGGAGAAGAAAAAAGTAGCAAAGCACCAAACCTCCCATGCCATAAGCTAGCAAAGAAATGGATAGAGGATATTGAAAGCCGGACACAGGCAAATTGGGACACTACCGGAAAGATTGAGTTAGCCAAACAATATGCCCTGGGAGCAGCGCGATCATCTCCTCGGTTGTATCACTAGATGTGGACAGGATTGGGAAAAGTAAAGGAAGACTTCCTACGTGTGTTTCCCACAGTAAGGACCTTTCGGTCCTCCAGAAAGAATTGGGAGAGGCAAAACGGCGGACAGGAGAAAACATCCGCACCTTCCTCATCCGCCTGGAGACATTGAGAGACGAGTTGATCGTTCTCAAGCCTGACAATGCCAGTTTGCTAAATGAGATAACCGCTTTACGGCTCAGAGAGGCTTTCCTCCGGCCCTCTTACTCATCCTAACGGAGGAAGAAAAGGGGACCCACAGAAGGTATTAAAGAAAGGGTATGAGTATATTAAAGCTTATCCAGAGTCGAAGCTATCCGATGCCGATATCGCCAAAGTAATACAAGTGCTGAACGACTGTTCCACCCAGGCCTCCGGACCCAAACCTGTCTCACAAGCCTGTCCTCCACGCCCTCCAGGCCAGTCACGTTACCCGATACCCCAAAGGGAGGACGGCACGCCGCGCCACCTACACGCCCATATGGGAACGCGCCCACGCCACCTACAAGATAAGCTTGTGGGTATGTAAGACACAATTCTCGCGATTGAACATATGGAATGCAGTATAGGGTAGCCTACCACACACAAACGTCCTCTCGGTACCCTCAGTACCAGCCCACTCGAAACAGGCGTCAGCCTGTCTCATTGCGCTGCCTGGCGCCCGGAGTACACGGCCGGTCCCTCACCCTGTAGCTCCTGGGTTAACCCTGACCACGAGAAGAACAAAAAAACGACCCCAGAGTAGCTGCGGCAGTCCACGGCCCTACCAACGCCCTCACGTTGAGATTGTGCGTAGGCGCTAATGCACAAAAGGAGATGGTTTACGCAATGCTAGACACAGGAGCAGGAGCGTCCCTAATAGAAGAAGATTTATTTAGGAAGGTAGGCGGGAAGATGATAGTTACAGAACCTCTCTCCATACAAGGGGTAGATCGGACTCCAATCCCTAATAAAGGAATAGCCGAAGTAGTAGTAGACTTTGGGCACGGAGAAATTAAAGAAAAGTTTGTAGTAATATCACAAGGTATAGTGTTACCAACAGCAGTTTTGTTGGGCCTAGAATTTATGTGGAGACAAAATGTGGTAGCTGCACCGCTGGACACACCTGGGCAGTTTAGTGTAATGGTGGGGGCCTACCCAGTGGAAGTACATTCCTGGCTGCGGACGATATGAGCCCGTACCCAGAAGATCATAAACCTACTTTAGACGAGATGGAGGAAGTACCAGTGAAAGCATACGCTATTAACGTGGCGTCCTTGCTCCCAGGCACGGCAGGGTATGTCACTCTGGAGGCAGAGATTGGCAGAGCCCAGCAAGCCTTATTTCTCCCAAGGTCCAATGATATCCCTTCTTCATTTTTATTTCCCTGGTTAGTTACCTTAACTCCTAACGTCAAACAAACCAAAGGTAAATTCATCATTCCCTATGCTAACCCAACTGAAGAAACTATTGAGATGCCAACAGGTGAAGTGATGGGACACATTTATTCTTGTCACTCAGAATACTATCAATCATCGACTAATGAATGTGTAGCGGCTGTCACAAAACAGCTACAAAGCCGCCTGTCACCCAGTCAAGTAAGCAGATGGTACTCGATAAGCTGATAGACGAGCTATTTTACCCTCACAACGGGAAAATTGCTGTCTGAAGGGCTTAACCCGCAAGTATCCTGATGTGTTTGCTCTAAAAACGAGCCACTCACTATTACCCCTATTATGTTCACACTTTAAGGCTAAAAATGACAAGCCTATATATAAAAGCCATACCCAATACCAGTAAAATATCATAAAGAAATAGAGATTCAGCTCAAGGACCTTGAGGCCCAGGGTATTATACGCCCTAGTGCGTCACCCTACAGCGCACCTCTAGTCCCTGTTGCTAAAAGGATGGTGGAGTCAGACTTTGTCTCGACTTCCGCGCTCTGAACGATGAATTGATTGATGACAAACATCCACTCCTAACATTAACCTCATTTTGCAACAGTTAGGGGAAAGTAAAGTATTCACCTCCCTTGATTTGCGCCAGGGCTATCACCAAGTCCCATTGGCAGAGGAATCTAAACACTTGACAGCCTTCACGACACCTTATGGCCTCTATGAATTCACACAGTCCCCTTTGGATTAAAACAGCACCTGCAGCCTATCAACGGATCATGAATCAAGTTCTCATAGGTCTGACAGGAAGAATTGTACATGTATACCTTGATGATTTGATAGTACAAGGGAAAGACATGGACCATCACCTAAAGAACCTCCATGCCGTCTTGGACAGACTGCAGAAGGCTCACCTGTCCTTAAGACTAGATAAGTGTTCCTTTTTCAGAGAGCAAGTAGATTATCTGGGTCACATTGTTAGTGCTTCTGGCTTGAAGCCTCAGCCCTCAAAGGTACAGGCGGTGCAACAACTCACCTCCGAAAACAGTCAAAGAACTTCAAGGTTTCCTGGGATTGGTTAACTTTTATAGGAAATTCATTAAAGACTTTGCCAAGATAGCATCCCCACTTAATAATTTACTCAAAGGGAGGAAAGTAACCAAGAACGATAAGACACATCTGGAGTGGAATGAAGAGGCATTGCATGCATTTAGCACACTAAAGAACAGTCTAACGACTGACATTGTTTTAGCCTTTCCGTATTTCCGTAAGCCCTTCAATCTCACCACAGATGCGTCAGATAAGGCAATAGGTGGTGTGTTGCAACAAAAGGATGAAAATGGTAGTTTACGTCCCATAGCATATTTTAGTAGAACCCTGAATGGAGCAGAACGTAACTACTCAGCGGTAGAGAGAGAAGCTTTAGCAGTCATCTATGGCCTCAGTACTAACCGACCCCTTATCTTGGGTTATAGGATACACATCCTGTCGGACCATAGACCACTGACCTGGCTGTTAAAAAGCACAGTACCTAGCAGCAGGATTGCACGCTGGCAGACACTTCTAGGAGAATTTGACTTTAGTATTGATTATCTCCCAGGCTCCAGCAACATGGTAGCAGATTTTTTGTCAAGGATTAGGAATCAAGAGAGTGACGTGATAGAAGGCGAATTGATGCTCGAATTATGTCTGTCACCCTTACGGGTGGACAGGACATGTCTGTCGCCTCTCCGGAGGGACATGACAAACAGGATAAGTTTCTCCATTGGAGTCTTGCTGGACTCATGGAGCACCAGGATCGCGATCCTGAACTGAGAGAATTGAAGCATGCTTTTGAACAAACCACCGGTGGTAACGTACATGAGAGAGATGAGAGAAAGGTTGCAGAGAGGAGCAATGTAACGTTAATGCAGCTAAGAGGCACTTCAAAAACTGCCTCTTAGTGAAGTGTGTAGAGAACGGCATTCTCTACCGCGATGTTTGCGATGAATACAACAAGCAGAAAAGACTGGTTATCGTTCCACCAAGCTACATTCCTAACGCGTTAGCTTTGGCGCATTCCATGCTACCTGCAGGGCATGGAGGCACTAAGGTTACGTTGGCACGCTGTCGCAAGTTTGCGTACTGGCCGGGAATGAAGGCGGACGTGGAGCAATATGTCAGATCTTGTCCTGTCTGTTGTCGGTTTAAGAAGAGGGATCCCCGCCAGCTCCACTTATGAGGTATCCAGAGGTTGGCCAACCGTTTGACAGAGTCCATATGGATATTGTCGGACCTTTGTCTGTTTCAGACGAAGGCTATAGGTATGTACTGACAGTGATAGACGTCCTGTCACGCTTCTTGGTAGCAACCCCTTCGTACGAAGGCAGCCAAGGAAGTGGCAGCTGCGTTCTACAAGAACGTAGTCTGTGTACACAGCATCCCGCCGATTCTAGTCACGGATCAAGGAAAGGAGTTCGTCAACACTCTCTTACGAGAGTTGACTCAGTTGTTACAGATTGATCATCTAAGGACAACTCCTTATCACCCGTCTGCAAACGGTGTGATAGAAAGGCCTAATGGCACCTTAATAAATATCTTGAGAACTTTGTGCGAGGACAATCGCGGTATCTGGGACCAAATGCTTCCGGTTGCAACACACGCCTACAACACTGCCTACCATCGTGTTCTGAAAGATTCACCATTTTTCTTGCTTTTCTCGGGACCCAAATGTTCCTTTTGAAGTGCTTGAGAATAAACTCCAACCTTGTTATGATGTTGACAGCTATAAAGCATTTACTTCTAGTGTCGCGCAGCGGACCTATAAACTATGTCAGACCAATATAGATATAGGATGGCAGGAGTCAGAAAGAATGTTTAGGAAATCCAAACCCAAACAGGTGGTAGTAGGAGATCGGGTCTACTTAAGGCATGTATGTACAAAGGGCGAACCAAAGAAGCTCCAGCCCTTGTTCAATGGACCTTTAGGGTGCTAGAAAAATAAGCCCTGTAGTCTTACGACTGCGTCATGTTAGAGGTGGTAAGATCAAGACAGTTCACACAAATAATGTTCAGGTCGTTCACGAGGACTCTCTTGGCTTCCATGACTCTCCTAATGTCAGGCGTGCATACCCTCTCCCTGATCAAGTAGTAGAAGTGGACCCACTCCCATGACTTATTCCCCGAGGAGCCGCTGCCATTGTCCTTTCCAGCTCCTTCCGAGCTCTCCTCACCGGCTCCTGTCTCCTCAGATGCTTCAGAGGTCCCCTCATTGGTTCCCTCAGCTCCTTCAGAGCCCTGTGTCAGTCGCTCATTACGATCCAATACGGTACCCCTTCTCTCCCCAATGTGATGGAACGCCCTTGAGTATCGCCAACGACCAACGAACTGATGCCCCTATAATTACAGATCCTGGGTGTTGCCCTCTCCTTGTCTTCCCTTGATCCCTCCTGGAGCAACCCATTCGTCCCGGCCTCGTCTTCTCCCCAGTCTTTAAGATGCTGTTGACAGGACGGTACTATGTTGTCCCGTCGTCATCAAGACGGACGACATCCAACGTCCTCTCATCAACGTGGCAAATCTAACAGCGGAAGTTTCATGGTCGATTGAACATATGAATCAATCGTTCCCCACTGTTGGTCTGCTCAGGCGCACTCTAGACTCTTTTCACATTGAGTTTGAGAAGTTATTCAAAGATCTTAACAGCTTTCTGTCGGCTATGAGTGGTAGAGGTGGAAGCCCGTTTCGGACTCGCCAGAAGCGAGGAGCCGTGGATTTCCTTGGCTCGGTAGCAAACCTCCTTTTCGGTACGGCCACTCAGGCCCAAATAGATGTGATACACGGAAGCTCTCCCAGCTCTACACTCTGTCCACAGAAGAGAGACGTCAACTTAACCTCCATCAGGAAGTCCTCAACGCCACAGTTCGGGACCTCCGTCATATTCATTCTGCCATCTCCGTCTAGAGTCCGCCTCGGCTTTGGCCTCAGCTATTATCCGTCAGTTCTCACTAAAACCTTGCAAATTGAAGGAAATGCGTATTTTGGAGACTATCCTTCTCATTCAGTTGGCACTTAGTGACCTAAATCATGATACTCTGAATCTCAAGCTTGGCCTTCAGCAGCTGTCCCAAACGCAGGTTTCCTCTCCTCCTTCCAAATGATGTACTATTTCGTGTGCTCAGCAATGCGTCACTCCATTACCCAGGCTTACTTTTCCTGCAGCACATGAATATTTAGCATTGTATAGAGATGTCTCTAGGGTTATTTCTAAAGGTACGCTTTCCTCAGGAACCCTTCACTTCTACTTACAAATCCCCATGAAAGGATCCCTCTGACGTGTTCGATGTGTTTAAAATGGACGCGTTGCCTTTTCATCTTGATGGCACGCCATATTTTCTGCACACCGACACGCTTTCCACTTACCTTGCGGTTTCTGAAGACCGCACTCACTATATGCTCTTGGACTCCTTGGACCGCTGTACTAAACACCACCTGCTCTATGTATGTCCCCTGTCGCCCCTGTCTACTCGACTTCTGTCCAGCGCTGCGAGATCGCTCTTTCTCGATCGCCCAGACGCCCTCTCGCTGTGTTCTAAGTCTCTCTCAGAGTCTTCCCCCCGGTCTTCATCCCGTCTCCTGCGGGCTGGGTCTTCGCTACCGATACTCCCCAGATGGTCACCATGGTCTGCCCGGACAGCCCGGTCTCCAAATACAGGCAGACCATCAACGGGACGGGTCTCCTCAGCCTCGGTATGGGCTGTAGTGCCCACTCCGACGCCTTCAGCCTCCCTGCCTCTGCTACTATGGACGGTGACGCCCTGCTGACGGTTCATCGCGCCCCTTCCACATCGGACGTGACGTGGTCTCATCGCTCCTGGCCAAGACTCCCCTTGGCCCTTCCCTCCCCGCCGCCGTCGCCCGGGTCGTCTCTGGCCCCCTGCTGACCTCCTCCAGCACTTCACGCGCTCCAGGAATCCGTCTCTCCGGTCCCCGCCTTCGACCCCTTCCTCCCTTGGTGGGGTGGCTGCTCCTCCTCGGCGTCGTCTTCGTCGCCGGTGGGTGGCCTTCTTCTGTCTCTTCCGGTCCCGTCTCGCAGGCCTCCTCCCCACGATCCCGCCATCCCCGTCTTGGCCCTCCATGGTCGTCCGCCGGGCGGACCGCTTCGTGCCACGAGGACGTGGCGTGGTTTTAACGGGGGGGGTATGTGGTGCCCCGAGGGCTGCGACACCACTCGTGTCATCATCATCTTCACCGGCAATATTTTCCGATGACAACAGCGGTATCGACCGCTAAAACACAACACGGACTCCAACACATGATTGTCCCCACTGTTCATTTACCAACCTATACACAATTGTAATTGCCCATTAACGCACCCGCTTATCTCGCTAAGCCAAAACACAATCACCGCGGCAAAAACAGGATCAGCCGCGGAACAAAATGTTATGAAAACAAAGCTGCGTCACCGCGTGAATTAAGCATGTCGGTTAGGTAGATTATTGTATGAGCTCGGTGTGAGTTTGATGTATGACTCACACGCCTGACGTATTACCCTCGCGATATCTGCCTATATAAGAAGCATTTTCTCCAGGCTTGACCTCAGATTAACCAGCACTCTGTTCGTGGCTGGACACTCAGTTGTCCTTCCCTAGACAACATGGGTAGAACATTCATCGTTGCTACTGTGAGTATGGAGTGAAGAATTACCATAGAGGAAAGCGTATCTAACATATCTATTGTGTTCTATTATCTTAGTTTTACTTAGGATTATATTTCTATGATACTTTATTGTGTGAGTTTTTACTCAATATTATACCAGTGTTAACGTCAGTAACCAATAGTGAAAGAAAACCTGAAAACTCATTGAGTCTAGTAAGCCAGTCGCTGGTTTAAACAATATTTTTACCCTCTGTAATATTAAGTAGTATTAAGGTAGAATAAAATACATATAAGAAAGGCGACACCGTTTCATCACCCCATTTATGAACTCCTTTAAATACTCCTAAAGTACCAGAATTTTAAGTCAAGTGTCACTAGTACAAACAGTGTGTCGTCTCCCCTGTGTGACCCGGCAAACGGGTTACAACAGCTCGATCAATCGCCTACATCGCTTGACGGCATCGCATAGCATCGCCGTGGAGAAGGACATCGCAGAACACCTGCGATTGCTTTGGCAGGTTCAAAGGAATCGGGGAACTTTGATCGATGTCCTACATCGCACGACTACATCGCCCGATATCGAGCGACAGCGCTGCGGCTCGTGGGTAGTACAACGATTGTGGTGCGATGTCGAGCGATGGAAATCGTGATAATCGCACCAAAGCGGTTGATTTTCCAAAATTTGCGGCTTAATGATACATAGTGATTGTATGTGTGTATTCAAAGTCCATGCTGCATCTCACTAGTTCTGGATCCCTCCTGATGAGTGTGGGTGTGATGTAGTACAGAAGACTCATGGTGGGCGCGACGCTCTGGAGGCTGCAGACGTAAGTGCAGGGCAGGTGGGATGGCCCCATTTTATATGCTGGCACTCCTACCTGCGTCGTCCCAACGACACTCCCTCGACGTCGTTGTGGTGTCGTTCGTTCAACGATCGACGGTCGATCGCTGGTCGTCAGGCATCGTTCATGGCGAGCAGCCATCGTGTGTATGGTGCGATAGTCGCACGATTTTAATCCCATGAACGCGCATTGTCCCTCGTAATCGTCAGACAGTCGTGCGCCACCCGCTCGACGGCCCCTCGCCAGTCGCCTTCGTCTGCGGTGTCGGCGAGCGTAGGCCTGCGACCCTCCCTCGCTATGTCGTTGTGGGTCGTTATGGGGTGGTTGTCGTTCAGGGTCGCTCCATTTCATGTTCATCTCGCTCGATTTGGGAAATTTCATTCATTGCAGAGCATCGCAGCCCGAAATCGCTAAGGTGGGAGCCCAGCATAAAAGAATTGTCAGACATGTCGATCAAAGCGCGTCGCCCAGTGCCGACCACGTTGGTGGTGCTTGTCTTGAGTGACCATCGGCGACTGTCCAAAGCCAAAAATACATCAGAGCGTATGTCAATCGCCGTGTCGGTGACGAACAGCGACTGAGATACGGATACCTGTTTGTGAACGTTGAGAAACGGCGATGAAAGCTGATAGGTAACCTCCACTCGACGAGCCATCGCCGCGGCGCCCATAAAGAGCGGTGACGACCGGTGACGACGCCCTGGTAAGCGTCGAACAGGCAAAAAATTGTCTGCCTGCCTGCCTGCCTTTATTTAATATTACAATTTTGATTTGTATTGTGGGAACACATCATAGCTACCATCTGCCTGCCTGCCTCTCTCTCTCTCTCTCTCTCTCTCTCTCTCTCTCTCTTTTATTTAAACACAGACACATCTATACTATTTACATACCCAAAGGTGCACTGTCGTGTGCTGCCTATTCAAAGGGCAGAATAAAATCTATATAGAAAATAACTACATAAACTATAAAAAATATATATACAAAAATAACATACAATACGGAATACATTTATGTACGCACTGCACTCGTTTCACTGCTCCACCACGAGTGTCAGTGGAGTGGGGAGTAAGCCCCTTCAGTGGTGGGCCGACAGTTTTATTTTTTGGGTGTTCATCTCCCGGATGTTTGGTACACAGGCCGTGAACATGTTCCACATCCGGCAAACTCTTCCCGAGAAGGTACGTTGGTGCTGGCTGGTACGGGAACGCGGCACCTCCACTGCGTCACCACGGGATAGCACCGTTCTTGTGTCCCGCTTGGTGACTCTCGGAGGTTGGCGTAGGCCCGCCAGATGTGGCACTCCTTGTACTTGTGCCTTGTGAAGCACCACCAGAGCAGCTACGTCCCTGCGGTGTTCCAAGGAGTCGACGGAGCTGAGAGTTTCCTGCCCGGTTGGGGGGTCTGCAGCATCCACCAATCGCAGTGCCCGTCTCTGGATGGCGTCGAGTCTCCCGCTGTGCGAGGCAGCACACGACATCCAAGAGAGGGCAGCATACTCTAAGTAAGGCCGTATCTGGGCCTTGTAGAGCAACAACCTCCCTTTTCTGTCGAGGAAGCTGGCCACCCTTCGCAGGCAGGAGACTCTGTGGGAGGCCTTTTGGGCAATGTGTTTGATGTGGCTGTCAAACCGTAGCCCTCGATCCACCTCCACTCCCAGAATCTTGACGGATTCCTGGAGTGGGAGGGGGACGCCACCAAAGCTTAGCTTCCCCTCCACTGCTGGCCCGTCAGTGGGGGATCGAGAGACCACCATTGCCTGGGTCTTCTCTGGGGCAAAGGTCACCTGCCAGCGGGCACCCCACTCCTGTAGCACCCTCAGCTGCTGATTGATCTCGTCAGCAGCTCGCCCACTGTCTTGTCGGGGGTAGGTGCAGGAGAGAGTGCAGTCATCAGCGTAAGCTGAGACTGCTGGCAGCTGCCGGAGAAGGTCGTCCACATATATGTTCCACAGAACTGGCCCCAGCACTGAACCCTGTGGCACTGATGCCTCCACTGGCAAGGAGTCGGACGTCTGCCCGTTGACGACAACCTGGAGGGTCCTTCCTTGAAGGTAGTCTCCCAGGAGCTGAAGGAGGTCGCCTTGAATGCCCTTAGCACGGAGTTTTTCAAGAAGACCTCCGTGCCACACCCAGTCAAACGCACCCGCTATGTCCAGGGCTACCACAACAGTATCCAGGCCGTCGTCAAGGGCGTCCTGCCAGTTCTTGGTGAGGAGCATCAGCAGATCGGAGGTGGACCGGCCAGGTCTGAACCCATACTGCTGGTCCGAGAGGAGGTAGTTGTCCTTGAGGTGGCGACAGACTACGTCTGCCACGACCCTCTCGAACACTTTCCCCGCCACAGACAGCAGGGAGATGGGTCGGTAGTTTTTTGGGAAGGATGTAATTTTTTACCCTTTCGAGTGGGTTTTAGAGCCCTGTCGCTTATTAAAAAATATAGCCCTTTCATATTGCCGTCGATTGATACCAAAAATAATTCTGTAGCCCCAGAAATAAGGGAGTTATGGGGATTCGGACCAAAGCGGTTGATTTTCCAAAATTCGCGGCTTAATGATAAGGGCGCCGCTAGATCAAAAGAGTCCGCCGTCCATTACTTGAGATGTCACTGTATATATATATATATATATATATATATATATATATATATATATATATATATATATATATATATATATATATATATATATATATAGAGATATATCTATATATATATATATATATATATATATATATATATATATATATTAGCATGTTGAAAACATTTTGGCGGATTTAACAGTAAAGCGAACGGCGTCAACACTAGTCTAAAACAATTATGTAACGATGAAGGCGTAGCGCTCACAAACGCCTGGCAGCACGTCAATGAACGCCCAGACCTGTTTCGCGGTGATGGCCTCCACCTGTACGAGGTTGGTTCGGCGCGGCTTGGAGGCTCCTGAACAAGACAGTTGAAAGCTTTTCGAAAAGCTATTAAAAAAAACCTGCAGGCTAGGGCGGGGAAAAGGCAGCCCTTGATCAACCAAACCGTAACGTCGGTGCGACTTACAAGAAACTGTGTAACTGACGACGCTGCCGAGAAGCGAACTGACACAACTCGTCGCAGCCAAAATATGAGTTACATTTCTGTTTTGTACACAAATGCACGAAGTTTATTTCCCAAAAAGGACGAAATTGGGGCGTATATTGCAACAGAGAAACCAGATATGGTAGCCATCACAGAGACTTGGGTCACCTCTGCACATCTGATATCAGAATTGTCATTCCCTGGGTACGAAAGCTTCCACAAAAAAAAAAATAGAAAGCACAAGAAAGGAGGAGGAGTAATTTGCTAAGTAAAGAGTACGCTCCCTGCCATAAAAATAGAGAAACAGGACGCAGAAAAATACGATTCCGTCTATGTGGAAATAACCGCAAATAATGAGAAACTAACACTTGCAAATGTATACAGGCCCCCAAAACAACAGGCAGCCGACGACACTGCCCTATACGAAGAGATTCACTTTCTAACACAAGGCAAGGAAGCAATAATAATTGGAGACTTTAATTGCCCAAACATTGACTGGGGACTGATGACTGGAGATCAAGAGGGTAACAGGCTTATAGAAGTGGATAAAAGATTGGCTCACCGACAGAAAACAAAGAGTACTACTCAACAGACAGCCTTCCGATTGGCTTCCAGTCACTAATGGAGTGCCTCAAGGGTCAGTGCTGGGACCCATTCTCTTTATCATATATATCAACGACCTAGAATCAGGACTGAAATCCACAATATCGAAATTTGCTGATGACACCAAAGTGGGTGGAAAGGCCCTCACAAAGATCGACTGCGAAATCATCCAGAAAGACCTCAATCACATTATCGAAAGGTCGGAAAAATGACAAATGTTCTTTAATGTTGACAAATGCAAAGTCATGCACATTGGGTCCAGGAATGGTAACCACACATACATCATGAATGGGAAACCTTTGCAGACGATGCAGGAGGAAAAGATCTTGCGGTCACTATCAGCAGTGACCAGAAACACGCGAATCACTGTAAAAAAAGCATATAACAAAGCCAACACTATGCTCGGGTTCATAGCGAGTAACACGAGTGTGAAACACAAGAAGTGATGCTATCCTTGTATAATTCCATGGTAAGACCGCATCTCGAGTATGCAGTACAGTTCTGGTCTCCTAATTACAGAAAGGACATTGAATTACTGGAAAAGATTCAACGACGCGCCACGAAAATGATTCCAACCTTAAAGGCTCAATCGTACGAGGAACGACTCAAGCGACTCAATCTCTTTACACTGGAGAAAAGACACCTACGAGGGAATATGAATCAAGTCTTCAAGTATCTGAAAAAGTTCGATAACGTCTATTACTCCAAATTCTTTGAACTGCAAACCAACTCAAGAACTAGAAATAACGGTTTACCCATTCAGTCGAGTCGATGTAACACAGACATTGGAAGGAGTTTCTTTTCAAACCGAGTCATCCGCCACTGCAACAATCTTCCCTCAGAAGTAGTAAATACGAATACCATAAATTCCTTCAAATATCGAATCGACCGTCATTTCATTGCGTCAGGAGTAAACCGTCATCGAGGTTCTTTCATCTGCTCCAAGCCCAAAGTGGCTGTCGAGCAAATCACTTAACCAAAAGCGGGCAACCTCGTAATGAGCCAATAGGCTTTCTGTTGTCTGCATTTCCATGTTTCCATGTTTCAAGCCGACCACTGGAACGTAGCCACGACCAAGATCCAACTAGTATTTAGATCTTGGCCACGACACTCCTGACTATGCACAATGCGCGGTGACCACAACGGCGATGCCTTCCCGACCACGTGGTTGGCATTGGTTGAGGCTCTTAATCGGCGTAATGAGACAACTCCTTTCCGACAGCGTGATCGGCATTAGTCGGTGCCCTTGATCGGTAAAGTGTGACAGCCCCTGTATAGTGAAATTATGCCAATCAAGAGCGCCGACCAGTGCCGACCATGTGATCTGAAGGTCTAGGCACTGCGGTCACCGCACATCGTGCAAGGTCAGGAAGTGTCGTGGCTGCGTTGCAGTGGTCGGCGTGGAGATTAAAATGTCTTCAACATGGCAAAAGCTTTTTCACGTGGTCACTGCAGTCATCATACCTCAATACACAGAGAGCGTTACATAGACAGATAGATAGTTAGATAGATAGATAGATAGGTAGATAGATAGATAGACAAATAGATCGATCGATAGGTATAGTTATACAGATAGATTAGCAGATAGATATAGATAGATTGATAGTAGATAGATAGATATAGATATGGATATAGATAGAGATAGGTAGACAGATAGATGGATATATATATATATATATATATATATATATATATATATATATATATATATATATATATATAGATATATATATATATATATATATATATATATATATATATATAGACAGTAAGATTGACTGATATATATTGATTATGAAGTGTTCCCACAATACAAATATATTATATCACAGTTAATGAGGCGCGTTCCTTCATGATTTACGTCTTTTAGTACTGAGTCTCTATGCTTTTATATTGCTCCCACTTTGTTCTTCTCGACGCCGATGAAAAGGGAAGACTGGGAACATTGCTGGCAGATGGTCGCTGCTCGTGAATTCCTTGCGTGTGGTGGATCTTCCGTGCGAGAGCTCTTACCAACTGCACGTTACAGCAAACACTAACTGATGGCACGAAACGCGAGCATGTCAAGCATTGCCCCTTGGAAGACTCCACTAGATTTTTTGGTTCCTATCATCTCACCCTGTACGGCGCCACTCTAAGGTGAATGCCGATACAGTTACACAGCTCCTCATGCCAGCAAATACCAGCATACAGAAGAAACTAACGAGTGAATGCATGGAAACAGGAGTCAAGTATTGCCATGCAGGACTCACGTGGCACCATTCGCCTCCCCAGCACCAGATGCGTCCCGGCCAGATGAACCATTGAATGCGTAGCTCAACATGTGGTCACAGCAACACTAGATGATGCACATGCCGACTGAAGGGCACATTAACACTGAGATGAGTTAGACGATGCTCCCTCCCTCTCAGCTCTCCCTGGAGGACGAGGCGAAGAAGGGGAAGGAGGAGGAGGAGGAGGAGGAGGAGGAGGAACACAAAGGAACAAAGGAACACAAAGGAAGAACAAACACCAGCAGACCTGATGGTCCTTACGAGGCTGTTTGTGACAAGCTACACTAACTATCTAATCAAAGGTGGAAGATGAAGGACAGCAAAAGCGAAGGCTCCTCCCCACCCCCCATCCCTCCAGCCAAAGCTGGCAGGAAAGGAAAAAGAACCATGCAGCACGGAAAAACTGCATGGAAATTAGGTAGGAAAGAACTACCATTGCTGCTACCACTAACCGGGCGATAACAACGGACAAAGACACCAGATTTCGAAAGAATTTAACGTCATTACGACAATGAGTAATATCTTAAATGCTGGTTGGATTCAAAATACTTGTCTAATCTATTCTTGAGGGCCGTAACTGTTGTACTATCAACGATATCACAGGGTAGAGAATTTCAAACATTAACGACTCGATTGAAGAAGTGTTTGGCTTCGTGCGACGAGAATCTTTTACCACGTATCCTGAAGTTGTTATTTCTTCTTATTCTATTTGATCGATCACTTGTAATCTTCCGCATTAATATCACTGAATCCTTTAAACATTTTAAACACTTATATTAGATCGTCTCGCATTTTTCGTTTTGAAAGCTGAATGAATTTACATTCTTAAGCCTTTGTTCATAAGATAAATTTCTCAATCTAGGAATCATTTTTGTTATTCTCCGTTGAACCCGTTCTAACTTTTATACGTCTTTTCTGTAATAGAGAGACCAAAACTGTACATAGTACTCTAGATGGGTCGAACCAGCGAATTATACAGTTTTAATATTACTTTTTCCGATTTATTATTAAAGACTCGTCCGATGAAACCAACCAATTTGTTTGCGGTTTTAACTGCCTCTGAACAATGCTGACCGGGCTTTAAATCGCTTGATATAGTGATTCCAAGATCCTTTTCTTTACTTATTGCAAAAAGTTGTTGGCCATTCATAACGTACTGAACGCGATTGTTATGTGTAACACTTTACATTTGTCAACGTTAAATTTCATTTGTCATTGATTGGCCCAACGTGCAAGTCGATCTAGATCTGATTGTAAAGCTTCTTCGTCGAGTGTCGTAGTTACCTTACTAGCGATTTTTGTGTCATCCGCAAATTTTGATATTTTACAAGTGAGCCCATCATCGGTGTCATTAACATAAATTAAGAAGAGCATGGGACCAAGCACTGATCCTTGAGGTATGCCGCTTCTGACATCGAGCCAGTTAGATGTAACACCGTTTAGAACTACTCTCTGTTTCCGTTCAGAGAGCCAGTCCGCAAGCCAATTGTGAATGTTACCCGAGATACCGTGCGCCAATAGTTTGCTGAGCAATCGTTGGTGGGGGACCTTATCAAATGCCTTTTGAAAATCCAGATATATGATATCTACTGATCTGCTTTCATCGAACACCTCAAAAATTTAATGAAAAAAAATCAAGTAAGTTAGTTAAACACGAACGTTGACTACGGAAACCATGTTGCGAATTATTTGTTATATTATTTTCTTCGAAGAATTTCACCATATTGTCGCGAATGATAGTCTCCATTAACTTACAAACAATCGATGTCAGGCTAATTGGTCGATAGTTTCCTGGATGAGACTTGTCCCCCTTTTTGAAAATTGGTGTGACATTTGCTTGTTTCCAATCCGACGGAACTTTTCCAGCCGTTAAAGATTTATTGAATACGATAGAGAGCGGTTTACAAATTTGATGTTTGATTTCTTTTAAATTTCTAATGGTAATTTTGTTTGGACCAGAAGCTTTGCTTACTTTAATCTTTTCAGTTGTGCGTAAAATGTCACTTTCTACGATGAGCACCCCATTTAAAATCTTTTCGGTCCTTCTAACCTTCGGCGGTTGAGGTGATAAACAATCTTCGTCGGTAAATAGGGATGCGAAAAAGCTATTTAGGATTGTAGCCATTTCATTTTCACGTTCGTGTGGTTATCATTTTCATTAGCAAGCGGTCCGATACCACAAGTGAGTGACTTTTTATTACTTACATAGCTAAAAAAAATATTTAGGATTAGATTTCCTTGTTTCCGCTATATATTATTCAAAGATTTTTCTGGATTCGTTTTATCAATTTCTTGGTTTCGCCGCAAATTCAGTCCAACTCAAGTTTGGCAGCCTCACTTTGGGTTGATATGTATTTATACTGTAAACGCGTTTTTTAAGAGAGGCTATTTTTAATTTCGTTATTCCACCATTTGGGTTTGTTCTTAATAGTTGAGCGTCTGTTACGATAGGGTACGCATATGCTTATGGCATTGTTCAATATTGTGGTGAAGGCCTCCCGCGATTTATCAATATATGTTTCCGTCGAAATTACAGTCCAGTCAGAATTATTTAAAATTGATCGAAGTCTTACGGAATTCGCTCTCTGATAATCTGGTACCTTTTCTTTACTAGCAATTACTTCACTTTCATTCATCTTGATGCTGAATGTGATTATTCGGTGATCGCTAGAACTAAAAGCTGGACCAACATTTACTTCGTTAACTAGATTAGCTGTCGTTGAAAAGATAAGGTCAAGTATATTATTTTCCCGAGTCGGTTCTTGAACGTGTTGATGTAAATCACTTTCTAATAAATTTGTGTACAGGTCGAGCCCTGTAAGAGAGTTCAACGGTTCACCCCAACTTTTCACTGGCAAGTTAAAGTCCTCCAAAATTACTGCCTCGCAACTGCTACTTGTTTCTAACATTAATTCACTTAACGCGTGGTCGATATCAAGAGTCTGCCCTGGCGGTCTATAGATAGTCCAACTACTATTTTACGAGATTTATTTTTAATTTCAATGAAGACCGTGTCCACATTGGTTATAATATCTGTTTTCACGGATACTGGATGGAGAAAACATAAGAACATAAGAACGTAAGGACTCTGCAAGGGGCCGGTTGGCCTATACAAGGCAGCTCCTGTACACTCAGGAGCTGCCTGAGTGTACAGCTTTATCTAACCTCTTCTTGAATGTATCTATGGTATTGGCACCCACAACATGGCTCCCAAGCCTGTTCCATTCGTCCACCTCTCTATTAGTGAACCAATTCTTGCCTATGTATTTCTTGAATCTGAATTTGTCTAACTTAAAATCATTGCCACGCGTCCTACCTGGCTCTTTTACGATCAAAATCGTATTGACATCCCCTTTATTAAAGTCCTTCATCCATTTATAAACTTCGATCAAATCTCCTCGCAACCTTCGCCTTTCTAGAGAGTGTAGATTTAAATGCTTCAGCCTGTCTTCATAAGGTAAGTTTCTCACCCCCTGAATCATTTTTATCATCCTCCTCTGTACTGATTCTAACATCTTGATATCCATTCTATAGTAGGGGGACCAGAACTGAACTGCATAATCGAGATGAGGTCTAACTAGTGCTCAGTAAAGTTTGAGGATGACTTCAGTGCTTCTATTGCTTACGCTCCTTGAGATGAAACGCAGTACTCTGTTGACCCGATTTTTAGCCTGAATGCATTGAGCCCTAGGACGGAGGTCAGCGCTCACTAGGACTCCTAAGTCTCTCTCACGCCCAGACCTGCTTAGAGGAGTGTCATTTAAGTAGTAATTGTGTGAGGGGTTATTCCTACCTACACTCAAAATACTACACTTCCCGACTCTGAATTCCATCTGCCACTTCCCCGCCCAATCATATAGTCTGTCAAGCTCATCCTGGAGAACGGTAGCGTACCTGTCTGATTGGATTACTCTACCGATCTTGGTATCATCTGCGAACTTACTGACATCATTACTAATTCCTGTGTCCAAGTCATTAATGTAAATAATAAAAAGCAGAGGACCCATCATCGACCCTTGAGGGACTCCACTCGTAACACTGCCCCATTTAGATTTTTTACCATTGATTTGCACTCTCTGCTTCCTACCACTAAGCCACGCCCTGATCCAGTTCAAAACTTTCCCATCTACGCCGTGAGCCTGTAATTTTAGTAATAGCCGATGATGAGGGACTTTGTCGAACGCTTTACTGAAATCTAGATATAATATGTCATAGTTTTCATCCCGGCCAACCACCTCGATTACTTTAGTGTAGAAGGACAACAGGTTAGTAAGGCAAGACCTACCCTTTGTGAATCCATGCTGTGAATCATGAATTAAATTATGCTTTTCTAGATGGTCCCGAATGCTCCCGACTATAATTGACTCCAACATCTTTCCTACAACTGATGTTAAGCTAATTGGGCGATAATTTGAGGTGGCTGACTTGTCTCCCTTTTTGAAAATCGGCGTCACATTAGCTACTTTCCATTGATTGAGCACATATCCAGAATTTACCGACATCTTAAAGATATCGGTAAGAGGGCCCAGCGATTTGTTTTTCTTCAACCTACCAATCTCATCCTGGACTACTTGCCTAGTGATGATCACATCCCTCAACTTGTCGTTCTCTTCGCCCTCATATACCTGAACTCTCTCCGGAATGGTTGTTAGATTTTCCTGCGTGAAAACTGAGAGGAAATAGTCATTCATCATTTGACTCATATCTTCTCCATTCTCAACGAGCTCGCCCGTGTTTGTTTTCAACGATCCAATTCTGTCCCTTGTTTTCGTTCTGTACAGTTTGAAGAAGCCCTTGGGATCGCTCTTGGCCTCGTTGGCTACCCTAATCTCATAATTTCTTTTTGCTAGGCGGGTGTTCTTCTTCACCGACCTGGCTAGCTCAACATACCTACCCCTGAGGTGAATTTCGCCGTTCTTTATTTTCCTATAAATTCCTCTCTTCAAGCCTATCTCATGCTTGAGTCTGCGGGTCATCCATTTGGGGTCGTTATTTTCCTTCCTACGTGCTTGGTAAGGGATATGCTGTCTCTGACCCTCTGCAATTACTCTAACTAAATTATTGTAGGTCATTTCTACATGGTTCCCCTGTCTTTCCGGTTCCAGCCCCGAGATCTGGTCCTCATCCAGCCCTAAGGTTCCCCAATTTACCTCCTCAAGGTGTCTTCTGAGCCTCTCATAATCAGCTCTTCTAAAGTCAGGTACCAACACAGGGTTGAGTTCATGGGTCACCGCCCAGTCTAATTTAAACCTAATTTCCCTGTGATCACTGCCACCTAATTCTCCCCCAACATCTAGCTCGCTGAACATATTCTCGTTGTTCGTTAAGACCAAGTCTAGAATGTTGTTACCCCTGGTGGGCACAGTTACTGTCTGCTTGAGAAAATTATCTTGTATTACTTTCAGAAAATCCTCAGATTCTAGATCACCCACCACGCCTTCCCAGTCTATATTCCTATAGTTAAAATCCCCCATTATGCAGACATTTTTGCTCCTGCTCGCCCTGCGTACCTCTTGCAGTAATATATCAGTGTCCTGCCTGTTAAGGTTGGGTGGCCTGTAAAGAACCCCTAGAATTAGTTTGTCATTCCCTTTGTGGACGTCCACGGGAGGAAGTTGTCCCTTTCGGATCCAACTACAGCCTTTGTAACGGCTTACTCCCTCAGGGCCAACACCCTGAAAAATCCAAAAATAAAATATAACCATTTGAAAGAGCCTGTAGAGGCACAGATGGGGACACCTACAGGAGTCCACCCTATCCGGTGCGCACTGCCCAGGCTCTCTCCGGGAATTCCTTAACCCCCTCTAATGTTCTTCTGGTGACTGTCTGCTGTGTACTCAGACCTAGCAATAATTCTATCACCCTTCCTACATCCCCCTCTAGCATCCTATTCCATACTTTTGTTCCTATTTCCTGTGTTATTAGTTCTACCAAACTCTGCCTATTCATATTATACCTAGGACACTCTAGTAGCATATGCTCTACTGTCTCGTCAACCCCCCCTTCACACATACGGCATACCTTGCTTCCCCCATTTGCCCACCTATATGTCCTACTATTCAAGTCTAAGGATGTAATCCTGGACATGAAGAGCAACACCCCCCCCCCCACCCATTCCCCAGGCTATCATCGTAGAAGGCTTCACACTTGGGTTTGGCCTTCAACTTGTACCATTCTAGAGAACTCTTTGCCCCCACCCTCTGGCTCCAGTCTACCCTGCCCCTCTCCTGAACTCTGTCATTCACTCTACTCTTCACCTCTTTCACCTCCCCCCCTAGCATCATCTCCGAGAGTGTGAAGCCCTCCAGCCCACATCTCTTCTCCCAGCGTATGCTAGACTTGTTCCACTTCGTCCCTTGTCCCGCCCACTCATATACCTTGCGCGCCGACCTATTCTCACTCATCTTTCTTAGCCTGACTTTGTACCCTAAAACTGCTTTACCTATTCTTTCCTCAAAGGTGCTCCAGCCTACTTCCCCTCACACTGCATCTACCGCCGCATACCTATTGGCACCCAGAGCCAGCCTGCCTACTATGCTCTGTACTACCTCTAGCTTATCTAGAGTTGTGGATATATAAGATAACGCCTCCCCCCTTTCTGTTCTCTCTTTCGTGACTAAAAATCGTATAACCCGGTAATCTATGTTCCGCAATGAAATCTCTATTTGAAGTGTCTATCCAAGATTCTGTGACTCCGATGATGTGATAATGATTTGTAGCTACAAGTGCTTCTAGGTTTTCAAATTTGTTACGTAGGCTACGAGCGTTTATATAGCAAGCTTTAATATGATTTGAGTCGGGGGTTCCGCGGGTTGAGTGCTCCCTCACGGTGGAGCTGGTGATGTTTTCACCTTGGCGTTTTTGGGCTTTCGAAGAGCCACTTGGTCACAGAGCAGCCTCTCGAAATGGGCTGCTCCGACAGGGTTTAAGTGGATGCCATCGGCAAGGAACAAGTCCGAATCGTAGTAAAATTGTTCGACAAGTTAACGAACTGGACGTTTTCTTGTGAGCAAAGGGACTGAAGTCTGTTGTTCATGCTAAAGGCCTTGCTGTAAAAGCTAGGTTCGGCACCGACCCTCGGGAGGATTCCTGAGATTATGATGTTACTGGTATCCATTTTTCGTTTATACTGCTTGATCATGCGGCGGTATTTTTCAAGCAGTTCCTCAGAACGGGTTGTGATGATGATTATTGGGGCGTTCTCTGCTTGGCGCCACAGTAGAGAAGTTTCGCGTGACGTCACGCCAATCCATGACGTCACGGCCGCGGTACATTATGGGTTGGCGGGATCAGCCGATTCTTGTTGAGGGACCTTGCCGGGAGGTTTCATGGCCACAGGACTGACGGGACGCGAGTTTCTAGCCTCATTTTGAGGTGTTCACATCACGTACTGTTGGCCCGTCTGAGGACAGAAATGCCACATCTTTGCTGTGTTATTGGGTGTGAAAATAATGCAGATAAACACCCAAGTTTATCGTCTTACCGCCTGCCTAAAATACCAACGCGGCAAGCTGAGCGGAGGGAATTGATCGCTGAAAGAAGTCTCTGGTTAGCGAGGTTCTCCAGAGTCCAGACTTCAAACCCTGAACACTGGAGAGTCTGTGGAAAGCACTTCATGACAGGTAAAAATTATGTTTCAGTCATACACAATAATGAGTAGAGACAGTGTTTCCTCAGTCCTAGTGAGCGCTTCCAGTGTCAACATATATCACACCTGCAGATTCAGATAGTTTGTTCCAGTGGTGTCAAGCAAAGATTAGTGACATTGCACGACAGTGAAGTGAATTTTCACTTGTTTGCCAAATTATTTAGCCTTTATTAAGAGTTCATCCCTCATGACTAGATTTAGTAGTGGCCAGCCCCAAAAGCTATTAATGTATGGTAGGTATGAGTGATGATGAATGTTGGCACTTTGATACATTAGTTATTATTAGATATGTTGCCAGCATCATTGTTCAAGTATTAGTTACTGTTAGATATGTAGACACTCGCTTTGTGAATGACCAACCCTCTAAGAGTGGGTTAGCTTGTGTGGTAGGTAGTACAAGTGAAGGTTGGTACTCTCTGAAACATCACTCCCATAACTCCCTCTGCCAGGAGGGGGGTACCTCTTTGGCCGACTGGTTGAGGAGTGGCTTTCCCGTTTCGCTGGTCGCGGGTTCGATCCCCTGCCGGAGGAGGAGGAGTAAGAGGAGTAGTAAGAGGAAGAGGAAGAGGAAGAGGAGGAGCAGAAGGAGAAGGAGGAGGAGGAGGAGGAGGAGGAGGAGGAAGGGGAGAAGGAAATTCATCAACAGTAAGACAATACCGATTAGATTAGGAGGAGGAGGAGGAGGAGAATTACTGATGAGAAATGACAGTAGGACAATAAGAGAGAGAGAGAGAGAGAGAGAGAGAGAGAGAGAGAGAGAGAGAGAGAGAGAGAGAGAGAGAGAGAAGACAGACAGAACACACACACACACTGACACACACAAACACACATACACCACCAACCTTCGATTTCTCTGGTATTAGTTGTTGTTGTTGTTGTTGTTGTTGCTGGGTAGGGAAATCGTTGAGGGCACGGAGAGGCACTCTGAGGAAGCTGCTGACGCTGGCTGACTCTGAGTACAAACTAGAGGGCGGGGAGAGCAGGCCGAGTAGCAGTAGAAGCAGCAGCAGGACCCCTGATGCCGCTAGCACCAGTAGTGAGCGTGTCACGCAGCCCCGGCGGCCCATACTGCAGAGTCTGTGTGTAGTAGTAGTAGTAGTAGTAGTAGTAGTAGTAGTAGTAGTAGTAGGAGTAGTAATAGCAGTAGTAGTAGTAATACTAGTAGTAATGGTAATAGTAGTAGGGAAGAAGGTGGTTACCATGGACCACTTTTTTATTTTAAGCAAAAACACCAATTTTACGTGAAAAAAAATCAACAACCGTCATATGTATTGGCAAATTTTAACCCCATAACACATTCAGAGGTATAGTGAGGAAAATTAAAATCATTCAAAAGCAACAACTATTTATTCAAGGACATCCAAAAGATTGGGTCGTGGAAAATGGCATGGTAATTTGAAACTAGTGGGCCGGTAATATGAAACAATTTTGAAAACTACATTAAGACTATTTTTTTTTACATATTTTTTTACAGGAAAATGGTATGATTAAGAACAGAAGTCACAAATAAAAATATCAGTTTCTCAGCCACTACACACGACATGAGCCCACCCCCGGCACACCACTCACTGAACCCATACTTCTCATTTGGGGTTTGTGAATTTTTCTGAACAAAAAAGGCATTCTGCATCATCGCCTCCAGGATATGCCTCTCCAATAATTTCTTCTATCAAACTTCCAGAAGGCAGACTAATTCCCTTTTCTTCTTCACTAGAACCTTCATCCTTTAAAAAAAAAATCGTAGCTACCTTTGGTTAAATTTTCGGTCTTTCACCAGTCTCTCTATTCCGGACGAAACTATTTTTTTCTAGTAGCTTTCGGCCTGTTTTTAATTACTCTGCTTGTTGTTTTTCAGGCAAATTATTAAATCACCAATAAAATGAGACTTTTCTATGCCTGTTGTGCACCCGTCGCCGCCATCGCAAAATATATCGCATAGAGGCTCAACTTGTTAACTGTTTCTATATTTCACTCACCGCTCACAAAGATCACAAGTGGACAAACTAGAACAAAACCAGGCAATTTAATGTTTTCCTGCTGTGTATTCCCCCAGCGTGCATGCATGGTGGATAGAAGAGCGACTTATTTCTGCGAGGAGATATTTCTCCCAACACCGGTCCGCGTAGTGTGCCGCCGCCGCCATGTCCCGTCCTGCGCTGCATATTTCCGTCGCCCCACAACCTAACTTGACTTAACCTAGCTAACGGGGGGGGCTTCGCCTCCCTCGACTCCCTGGGCGTTACGCTCTCCCTCCCAGCCGCGGAATTCAATATCGGGAAGTGTAGCATTCTGAGTGTAGGTAGAAATAACCCCTCACACAATTACTCCTTAAATGGCACTGCTCTAAGTAGGTCTGGGCGTGAGAGAGACTTAGGAGTCCTAGTGAGCGCTGACCTCCGTCCTAGGGCTCAATGCATTCAGGCTAAAAATCGGGCAAACAGAGTACTGCGTTTCATCTCAAGGAGCGTAAGCAATAGGAGCACTGAAGTCATCCTCAAACTTTACTTAGCACTAGTTAGACCTCATCTCGATTATGCAGCTCAGTTCTGGTCCCCCTACTATAGAATGGATATCAAGATGTTAGAATCTGTATAGAGGAGGATGACAAAGATGATTCAGGGGGTGAGAAACTTGCCTTATGAAGACAGGCTGAAGCAGTTAAATCTACACTCGCTAGAAAGGCGAAGGTTGCGAATAGACTTGATCGAAGTCTATAAATGGATGAAGGGATTTAATAAAGGGGATGTCAATAAGATTTTGATAGTAAAAGAGCCAGGTAGGACGCGTAGCAATGGTTTTAAGTTAGACAAATTCAGATTTAACAAAGACATAGGCAAGAATTGGTTCACCAATAGAGTGGTGGACGAATGGAACAGGCTTGGGAGCCATGTTATGGGTGTCAATACCGTAGATACATTCAAGAAGAGGTTAGATAAAGCCATGGATGGTGAGGTAAGGTGGGGTTGAGTGTACAGGAGCTGCCTTGTATAGGCCAACCGGTCTCTTGCAGACTCCTTACGTTCTTATGTTCTTATTGCGCCACAAGGTCCCCGCAAGAAACCCACTAACTTTCAAAAATCGCTGTCAGCATTATAAATAATTTGCGGTGAGTATATATGGGGTTCAAATTACTCAGAATGAGAAACTCTATCTGATGAGAGGGGTAAAAAAAGCCTTGTTGAGACTGCTGAAAGACCGAAATAATACCCTTTTTTTGGGTAGGACTGCGTGACTCGATGCTGTCTCCTGACGCGCATCTCTCTTCTTACTTTAACCTTTGGATGCTGTTTCTTGGGCAGGTACTTTCTCCTGTCCAGCTGCACCGAAGTTTTTCCTCCAATGAGGACTTTGAAGCCTTATTACATAGAGAGGAAGTCAAGAGAGATGCTTTCTAAGCTTTGCGACCTCTATATAACACCCTCCTTGCTTATGAAGCTGGAGAAATTATGTGTGGGAGGTACACCCTGGAGATAAGGAATGGTGGCATTATGCAACATGCTGTTCCATATTACCACCCAGCGCCATTTTCATAATTGGTTAGCAGAAATTCTAAGCTAATTTTTTTTCCAGAAAACTAAGTGCGTCATTTTAATAAGTGATTTGACGACTAATCAACACACTATATATCATAGTCCATATATATTTATTCATATAGGATAACAGGTTTTGAATCTTACCAAAGAAACGTTTCATTGATCAAAAATTAAATAATTGCCCCTCAGAGCCCCTCACCACAAGCGAGTGACTCCAGAGCACTCTGGTGGCCTGTGGGGAACTACTGTTATGTTTAAATTCAGTTACCAATAAACAACAGCACGCAGTTTGCTGAGATATGGCCTGTTTCATATTACCACCCCCTCCCCTAGTAGTAGTAGTAGTAGTAGTAGTAGTAGTAACAGTAGTAGTAGTAGTAATAGTAGTAGTAATAGTAGTAGTAGTAGTAGTAGTAGTAGTAGGAGGAGGAGGAGGAGGAGGAGGAGGAGGAGGACGAGGTTCATAGCAATAGTAGTATATTATATTATTATTATTATTATTATTATTATTATTATTATTATTAGTAGTAGTAGTAGTAGTAGTAGTAGTAGTAGTTGTTGTTGTCGTAGTAGTAGTAGTAGTCAGTCAACCAGCCATATCATCTAGCAAAACAAATATTAGGCTACATATTGTGCAACAGATGAAAAGGAATGAGCAACACGTTTAATCTTGACGAAACTGCATCACAACACAAGAAAAACACTAAGGCAGACATTTACTGCATGGAACAAAATAATCCATTGAGAAAAAAATGCAAAGAAATACATCAACTAAAACGTAGATTCATATAAAAAACATTTAACATTAAAAAAGCAAACAATGCAGTATTAGAAAAAAAAAATGTAAAGAATGATCTTTCTTAGTTAAAGAAAATTATATTTATTTATAAATGGCCATGAAATGACCATGATGCCCGCCCGTTCTCGCGACTTTGTGGCAGTTTGTGCGCATTAAATTCTGGAACTGAGACCGCCCACGTTCTCCTTTATCCCTCGGGCCTCGACCACGGGGCTGTGAGGCTCGAGTGGTCTGTTGAGTATGTGGCGTGACCCCTGGAGGAAGAATGCGTCACAGAAGTGAAGCAGGCTTGGCCTTGGCTTTGCTCCGCCCCCGGCTGGCCGGACGCGCGACACCCACACACCTCAACATTTCGCCTTCCTGCCGGCTTGCTCTGACTTTAGTTGCGCCCACAGAGGCGGGGATGGCAGCATAACGTTTCATCGGTAAGACAAAATTATATTTGTGGTGAAACTTTATATTGGAGGCGAGAATACTGAGCTTGAAAAAGAGCGATACAAAAGAATGCGAATGATTCCTTGGTGGAAATTTCATCATCTGTAATTCATCTCCCATGGCTTTTACACAGAAACAGATCCCATTACTGGAATGTAGAGGTCTTTCGGTGCTTTCAGAAGTACAATGAACACACAGTTACTTTGCAAAACATGTAAAATAAGTGTAAACCTGGGCAAGTTACCGAGTCGATTCAACCCACGGGCACTCATTTGCCTGACAACGTTCTCATTCTCTCTCATTCTTATTCTTTCATTCTCATTCACTCATTCTTATTCTCTAATTCTCATTATCTCTCTATCTCCTTCTCATTCTCATTTTCTCTCTCTCATTCTCATTCTCATTACCTCTCTCATTTCTCATTATCATTCCCCCTCGTTTTCAATCTCTCTCTCTCTCTCTCTCTCTCTCTCTCTCTCTCTCTCTCTCTCTCTCTCTCTCTCTCTCTCTCTCTCTCTCTCTCTCTCTCTCTCTCTCTCTCTCTCATTCTATCACTTTTATTCTCTCATTCTCATTTTCTCTCATTCTCATTCTCTCATTCTCATTCTTATTCCCTCTCTCATTCTCATTCTCTCTCATTCTCATTCTCTCTCATTCTCATTTTCTCTCTCATTCTCATTCTCTCTCATTCTCATTTTCTCTCTCATTCTCATTTTCTCTCTCATTCTCATTCTCTCTCATTCTCATT
>NC_066524.1:9112929-9119616 GCF_024679095.1 Eriocheir sinensis | reverse complement strand
TGTACACAGATGGCTAACACCTTTGCCACGCACTTCTGTTCCGTCTACTCAAGCCAAGTCAGCAGTGTTCCCTCTCCTCACCAAACCTTTGATGGGGCCCTGGACAGTGTTACCATAACTCTACAGCAAGTTCTAAATAAGCTCAGGGTGCTTGATCCAAATTCTAGCATGGGACCCGACAGCATTCACCCCAACCTCCTGAAATCTTGCCCTGCTATTGCTCTTCCAATTTTCCTGATATTTCAAAAGTCCCTCTCCATGGGAAAACTCCCAAAGGACTAGAAAATATCCATCATTATACCCATATTCAAGAAAGGCTCTCGCTATACACCATTGAATTACAGACCTATCAGTCTGACATCTGTCATCTGCAAAGCTCTGGAACGATTTACCTCAGACTCACTCTACAACTTTCTCGACTCCAATGGTATTTTTTCAGCTGACCGGTACGGATTCCGACAATGCAGAACAGTAGATGACCAGCTGCTACTTGTGTATAATGATGTCACTTCATGGCTGGATGCAGGAGACATAGTTGATGTTGTGCTCTTTGATTTTAGTAAAGCCTTTGATGTTGTCAACCATACTCTTCTCATAGACAAACTGAGACTACTGGAAGTTCACGGCCCCCTGCTGTCATGGATCTCAGATTTTCTATTAGGCCGCACCATGCAAATCTTAGTTTCTGGATGTACCAGCTCTTCCAAGGATGTACTCAGCAGAGTGCCCCAGGGCTCAGTCCTGGGCCCCCTCTTGTTCCTGGTGTATATTAACTTCTTGCCATCATACATTCAATCTAAATGCAAATTCTTCACTGATGACATGAAAATCTATCTCAAATTATGCAGTGACTACAGTTCCTCTTTAGCCGAAGACACTAGTATCTGTCAAAGCGACATCGACACAGTGTTCAAAGTTGCTGACTCTTGGGGTCTGCGTTTTAATTTGGAAGTGTGCCGTGCTACGTTGTCAGAGAGGCTCAACAGATAGGACCAATGAGGGTCATTTGCAGCATTACCACATGGACAACACTGACCTTTCTATTGAGACCACACATAAAGATTTGGGTATAGCAGTTGATAGCTCACTGAAGTTCCACTCCCACATATCAATAACTGTAAAGAAAGCAGCGGGCCTGGCAAACAATTTACTAAAATCTACACTCTGTCGAGACAAGGACTTCATGATCACCCTGTTTAAAACCCACGTCAGACCTCTGTTGGAATTTGGCTCTACTGTATGGAATACAGAGTACCTGCATGGATGACCTAAGACTCCTAGAATCTACACAACGAAGATGGACCAAACAAATCACTGGAATGACTGATCTTACCTATGCAGACCGTCTACAAACTCTGAACCTTTATTCCGTCCAAGGTAGATTAATTAGAGCTGATCTCATCAAATGCTGGAAAATTTTCCACAATCAATCCTCAATAACACCCCAAGATCTTTTTTGCCTCTCTTCAGTAACACACACCAGAGGTCACAGATTCAAGCTAGCTAAACCTCACACATCATTGGAATGTAGCCACAGATTTTTCAGTATCAGATGTATTGATCTCTGGAACTCTTTGTCTGATGCAGCTGTTAGCTGTGATTCTATCACGTCTTTCAAAAAGCATCTCCATGTCCAGTTGGGACAAACACTTTTTGAATATATTGACTGAAATTTAACTCTGACATTTTTCCCGGGTGTTTTCTTTTGTGCACATGGCACAAAACTCAGCCACTTCTCATGCATTTGTTGCTATGGACATAACTCTATAGTTGAGTGGCTGGCGTGCCAGCAAGTTGTGGGCTACCCTTATATACAATTAACATATCTCCCTCGAGTTGTGTCTAACTGGAACATGGTAGCCAACCAGGTGAGTAAACCAGGTGAGTGGGGCCGTCTTGCTATCTATCCAGCCACCGCCTATACTGGGCATACACTAGTAGAATTTTACCTTATAATTTATAACTACAGAGCCAAAATTCAATATAACATTATTCAAATAGAGAGCACCACCACCACCGCTTACCCAGTTCAAGCTTCAAAGTCCAGAGCTGGATACACAGACCTGAGCTGGGCCTCTTCCAGAAGACTACTGTGAGGTGTTACAGGTGTGCCGGGCAGGGGCAGTCCCAGTCGGCCACAGAGTTGCCAGCTCGGGGACTGACAACCCGCCACATCCTCCCCGAAAACCGCCATATCCCGTCAGACCAATTTGCCCCCCCCCCAACACACACACACACACACACACACACACACATACAAAAACACGCCTAATAATATTAAGGCATCATACGTAGCCTTTTTCATAATCCGTAGACTTTTTTCAGGTTAAGATTCGATCGTTTTAGGTCTGGGAGCCCTTCTCGCGGCAAGTTTTCTGAGCGCGTCCGTCTTGTATTGCCGACTGGCGGCTGAGTACAACATGTCGGCGCCAATAATAGAACAAGAAATGTTTACAGATACAGACAAGATTTGGAGCCGGGATGCCGAGGTGGCATTATTAGAAGAAGTGAGGAAGTATCGACACTTGTGGGATCCACAAGATAAGCTGTTTAAGAAACTGAGTCTGCGGAAAACGATGTTTGAGAGAGTGGCAGCAACATTACGAGAAATGTTTATGCGAGATTTCGAAGGATCTAAGGAACGATTATTTTCGTGTATTATATAATCACACTATGTAATGCCTAGGGGTTGCGATGGCATGTTCCTCCCTTCTCCTTTGTTGTTAAATGCAACAATGAACAATCAATCAATCAATACTACTGAAGGTAAAACTCGTTTACTTAAAGTATTTCTACAATATTAGGCTACTGGACCAAACTCATTGTGGTTTTAATATATGGTAGTAGCCTTTTGGAGTGTCTGGGATGAATTCATGCCCTTGCATTTACTAGCAGTTTACGTCTTGATGCTCCCGGCGGCTCCTCCCACGTGTGAACGTACTTGCTCCCGAGAGCACCCAGCTGGTCTAGCTGCTAGATCGTCGCGGTTGAATTGCCGACTAGAAATTGCCGGGTGTAAAGCCCCCTTTATTATGATTTATAAACACTGCCATATACCTACTAATTACCCACAAAAGAAACAAATATATTACATGATACTGAATAAGTTTTGGGGGAGGGGGGGGTGTATTTCGTTGGGGATATAGGGTACTACCCCAAGGGAGGAAGGCCATAGCTCCAGAATCCCCCCCACTACTCACGATGGGTGAGGTGTAGTTACAGGGGTTACAGGTAGAGGCTTGATCCTCGTTATACCGGCGGTACTAGGCACGCATCCAGTACCCCGTCACCCTACTGCACCCACACCTCACTGCCACCTCTCGTCCTCGTCCATGTAGCTATCCAGTCTACTCTTAAAACAAGCTATCGTCCCTGCACTAACTATGTGATTGCTGAGTCTATTCCATTCCCCCACACCCTATTACTAAACCAATGCTTGCCTATATCTCTCCTAAATCTATATTTTTCTAATTTAAATCCATTACTGCAAGTTCTATCCTGCTGGCTAATTCTCAGTACTTTACTTACATCGCCTTTGTTGTAACCCTTGACCCATTTGAATACTTCTATCAGATCTCCCCGCACTCTTCGTCTCTCTAGTGAATGTAAGTTTAGATGTTTCAGCCTATTTTGATATGGGAGGTTCCTCAGCCCCTGAATCATCTTGGTCATCCTCCTCTGAACTGATTCTAGCAAGTTGATGTCCATTCTGTAGTGTGGGCCCCAAAACTGGACAGCATAATCTAAGTGTGGCCTAACTAACGCTAAATAGAGTCTGAGGATGACCTCTGCACTCCTGTTGGTTACCGTCCTGTTAATAAAGCCTAATACCCTGTTAGCCCTATTCCTCGCACTAATACATTGCTTCCTTAGTTTTAGGTCAGAGTTCACTAACACTCCCAAATCCCTTTCACACTCAGACCTGCCTATCGCTGTGGAGTCTAAACTATACCCGTGTAATGGGCTGCGTGTTCCTACACTAAGTACGCTACACTTGGTGATGTTAAAATTCATCTGCCATTTCTCTGACCAAGCTGACAGTTTGTTGAGATCCTCCTGCAGTGCTCTAGCATCCTCCCCTGTCCTAATAGTGCGTCCTATTTTGGTGTCATCTGCAAATTTACCTATGTCACTATTATCCCATTGTCTATGTCATTGATGTAGATAATGAATAAAAGCGGGCCTAAAACTGAACCTTGAGGAACCCCACTGGTAACATTACCCCATTCGGATTTTTTACCGCTAATGGTAACCCTCTGTTTCCTGTCGCTAATCCACGCCTTAATCCAACCAAATACCTTCCCTCTTATCCCATGAGCCCTGACTTTATTTAACAGTCTCTGGTGAGGTACCTTATCGAAGGCCTTACTAAAATCAAGATAAACCACATCGTAGCTCTCATCATTGTCAGCTGCCTCGTATACTCTATTGTAAAAGAATGCCCTGCCTGGGGGTTGGGATGGCATGTTCCTCCCTTCTCCCTTGTTGTTTACCTGCAACAATAAACTATCAATCAATCAATCAGGATATAAGATTAGTGAGGCACGACTTTCCTTTAGTAAACCCATGCTGTGAGTCGTGAATTAAATTATGTCTGTCTATATGGCCCCTAATACTATCAGCTATTATTGACTCAATCATTTTACCTATAACTGACGTCAAACTAATCGGCCTATAGTTCTCCATAAAAGATTTGTCTCCCTTCTTAAATATTGGAATAACGTGTGCCTGCCTCTATGAAACAGGCACCACCCCTGGGTCTAGTGACTTCCTAAATACTTCTGTAAACTGCCCACTTATTTCAGTTTCACATTCCTTTATTACCCTGGGGAAAAGTTCAACTGGCCCTGGCGCCTTGGTGACTTTAAGTCTATCTATCTGTCTAATCACGAGCTCCCTACTTATGTTGATGTCGGTTAATTCTTCTACCTCTTCTCCCCTGTAGATCTGTTCTCCCTGAGGTATATCATCTAATCTTTCTTTGGTTGATTAACATGTCTGCATATCATAAACATATATATGGATATTCACTTCCGGAAGGCCTAGCTAGTGCAGGTGGCCTTAATTGACAAGTTAATTAGCCCTCCCCTAGCTCTTGACCTGACGTGAGCAAGGGCAAGGAGAGGGAAAGGGAAGGGAGAGGGAAGGGGGAGACAGGGGTCATTAGTGGGGAGAGGTCGCGGGCAGAGAGTGGACCGACTAGGGCTGTGTGGGCGGGCAAGGATCATCATTAGCAGCTGAGTGCGAACATTCTTCTCGACGCTCGTCAGTACATGTTTTACGAATCATGACCTCGAAAATCATTTTGATATAATAACAAGGATAATTTGAAACATACTGGAGACACAAAAAGACGCCAAAAAAATCGCCAAGCAGGACAAATCCGCCAAAAAAAAAACCCAGCCCGCCAACGTTCTCTCTCTCTCTCTCTCTCTCTCTCTCTCTCTCTCTCTCTCTCTCTCTCATTCCTTAATATCTTCCTCCATCTCTCTCTGTCTGGTCAAGGACGCCGATCTGACCTGAGTGGAGTCACCTGACCTCTCCGTGTGGATGACGGGCGTGTTTGGTGTGTATGCATATTTGCTGATCATATTTGCCATGGTTTTACTTAAATTAGAACATTTCTGCACGCGGGCTGGGAGACGCGGCAAGGCTGTATACAAGGGATCCCGTACGCTGACTCCGCCCACAACCGCATGTTTACTGTTTAGTGTAGGTTAAGGTGGCCGGAGCTACGGAGGCATGGCCAAGGTCTAGGGGAAGGAAGAAAGACGAGCTGACCTTCCTGGCTCTTTCTTGTCGGGACTGCCTCCGACTCTTAGATTGGGGGTAAAAGGTTTGACGATAGCTACTCAAGGGACCATCCAGATAGGTTACAGGCGCACCCATGGAGCCCCTCACTTAATCCTCAGGTATACCAGCTACAGCCACATTTGACGTGACTCACCATGACACCTCTCTCACTCTCGTTAAATATACTATACCGTTTGTATTTCCCGTCATTATAACTGTTATCTATGACTATTTTCATATCATTAATATTTCGTTCATATGTTAGAGATGAATAGATGGATAGGTAGAGAGAGAGAGAGAGAGAGAGAGAGAGAGAATGTGGCGATTCGATATTTTTTTCGGTGTTTCCTTTTTTAAGATTTCCGTCCTGCTCTCAGTTATTATTTTCCTGTCTTTATCTGACGCTATTTTTTCATTCGTCCTTTCTTTATTTTCTTGTAATCATCTCCACCTCTCTCTCTCTCTCTCTCTCTCTCTCTCTCTCTCTCTCTCTCTCTCTCTCTCTCTCTCTCTCTCTCTCTCTCTCTCTCTCTCTCTCTCTCTCTCTCTCTCTCTCTCTCTCTCTCTCTCTATATTATTATTATTATTATTATTATTATTATTATTATTATTAATAATAATTATAATAATAATAATAATAATAATAATAATAATAATAATAATAATAATAATAATAATAATAATAATAATAATAATAATAATAATAATAATAATAATAATAGTAATAATAATAATAATAATAATAATAATAATAATAATAATAATAATAATAATAATAATAATAATAATAATAATAATAATAATAATAATAATAATAATAATAATAATAATAATAATAATAATAATAATAATAATAATAATAATAATAATAATAATAATAATAATAATAATAAT